>NW_022992222.1:2095686-2251069 GCF_902827175.1 Gymnodraco acuticeps | reverse complement strand
CCTTGCTTGTAAGTGCTGTGAAGCAGCCTGTTCTCTGGGTGCAGTCTGGGTGGAAGAGCCATGCGCTGCAAGGAGATCTGTGGGTGCACTCTGTGGCTCTCAGAGCCCGCTTCTCTCTGGCTGCTCTCTCCCTGTATTCACAGCACTGTTCCCCAGCTTTCAAACACTTTTACTGGGTATGAAAGTCTTGTGCATCACCCTGGAGCTCGCCTAGGTGCCTTTGAGTGTGAAACCCTGCTTACAGCAGTGAACCTGCTGCCAGCATTACAAACATATTAATCAGGCGTTTTAACACTTTTTCCATGAAAATTATTTGTATTCACTATCATGGGGCTATATAAATCAAATTCCGGGTAATTAGGAGCACAATTGTACCTTTTACTATTTAAATGTATTTGTATATATTTTGGGCTATTAAAGTGACATTTCTGGGTGACTTTGTCAGTTTATGGAGCTTAGCCCACAATTCCCGGAGGTTCCAGGCCAAATTTGGGAGCTCATAGGCGGCTGCCATGCGCCCCACCCGTGGAAAGCAGAACAAGTAAAGAAAACGGTCAATTATATCTTAAAATAATCAAAAATGAAGTTTATAAAAATTCTCGAAAAAACGACAGGGAGGGGCTCCAAAAAGCTCAAGTCTTCGGCGCTTCGGGCCGAAGCCCCGGACACTTTTGCACTTCCCCGTTGCATTTTACAACGTAGAGGGGAATCAAGACCTCCCCTCCTCCGTCAAAAAAATTAATTCATGTTTTTGAACTGGTCTCTGGAGGAATGCAAGGGGAGTTGTCGGGAATTATGAGACACTATTTTCGGATACAATTTCTCCATTTTCACCCTTTTCCTCTGGTTCTCCCAAAAGATAACTTAGAGTTTTTCTGACTCTGGAGGAATGTAAGGAGAGTTGTCAGGGGACTCTACCCGCCCTATGAGGCACTATTTTCGGATACTTATTTACATTTTCACCCCTTTTCTCTGGTTCTCCAAAAGTTAACTCAGACTTTTTCTGACTCTGGAGGAATGTGAGGGGAGTTGACAGGGGACTCTTGCGGGTTCATGATGCACTATTTTCGGATACTTTTGTTCCTTTTCAGCGCTTTCCCATGAATGAATTGAAATTCTTTTTTTTTTACATTTTGGTCAATTTGACCCAGTTCTGGTACCGCATTGCCTGGAGGATAGGACCGAGAGATGACAGACTCTCTGGCCGCCCCACAAGTCACTATTGTCGGACAATTTCTTTGCTTTACCCCAGGTTCTATCACTCTTTCCTACTTTGACCATAAAACGTGTTTCCTGCTGGGGTACTGCCTGGTTCCGGGGCGCCCCAAACCCTGTCATGGTCGGGGCACCAGGAATTGATGCATCGGACCCAATGTTGCCATCACCAGCCCCGCGTTTTTGCGGAGGTGGGACCATTTAACCCGGTGGTAACCCAAGTCCTCCCTTGGTCCGTGTACCAGGCATTGAAGCATCGGACCCATTGTTGCAATCACCGGTTACGCTAACGCATATAAACGAAGAAACAGAAAATAATTTAAATACAATTCACTGTGTCTGTTTTAGTAAGGATGTCGTCCGAATGCCCGGTGTGCAGACTCTTCTATCTGGCTTTGAACAAGCACCTTAAGCACAAACATGCTAGCTGCGGAACTTGGAGGAAAGAGGCATCATTCTTAAAATGGCCAGTGGCATAATAAATGTTCGGACCAAACCCTGTCCCATCACAGGGTGTTTCGTATGCTGGGAAGAGACTAGACCGTCATGTAACTCATGACCACCCTGAGTTCTTCCGAGATGAGGCACATCAGGTCCTGGCAAGGCTGAAGCACAGTGTGGCCCTGCAGTTGCTCCATGACCTCCGAGAGACTAATCCCATCATTGGAATGGCTACATCATTGGATATAGACAATGAGGAGGAATACCCAGTGCACCCTCCACCCTTCTCCCCACATACTGAGTGTGACGAAGAGGGCTGCAGGCAGGTGATGCTGGAAAATGTGGCATTGAGGGCTCAGAAGGATGCCCTCATTGATGAGGTGAAGACCCTGCGCTCCAGGCTAAAAAGGGGCTAAAACCCAGGAAGCAGAGTGCCACTGCTGCTGTGCTTGAGGAAGAGGAAGAATGTATACGATTTAAGGGCCTGGCAATCTCAAGTACCTCCGGCATAAACACAGTAGCCTCCGGCAGCAATACCCCTCTCAAGACCCCGGTCAAGACTGTCATGCGGTCCCAGCAGCCTCCGGCAGCAATACCCCTCTCAAGACTGTCATGCGGTCCCCAGAAGCCTCCGGTAGAGACCCCTCTCAAGACCCCGGTCAAGACTGTATGCGGTCCCCAGAAGCCTCCGGTAGTGAGAGCCCTCTCCAAGGACCCCGGTCAAGACTCTATGGCGGTCCCCAGAAGCTCCGGTAGTGAGACCCCTCTCAAGACCCCGGTCAAGACTCTCATGCGGTCCCCAGACATATAATATAATATTAAATAGACCTACAGTCGAGACATTTTACAGCAAATACAACGGCACAGATTGTTCAGAATATCAGTATGAGAAAAACGACACCCCTCTATCCTTAGACCCTCACATCGTACAAGGAGCAAAAACTTCCAGAGAAAACCACAGTTTAAGGGGAAAAAACTCAGGGAGAGCACCAGAGGAGGGATCCCTCTCTCCCAGGACGGACAGACGTGCAATAAGTGCCCGTGTGTAAATCGAAAGAGATAATAGATCATCAACAATGAGTCCTAAAATGTACGTGCACCAACTTTTTCTACTTCGGTATTGCAAATCCATATAATGCAGTAATTTCTACTCTCAGACTTTGTATTGAATAACATGTAATTTGTTTTGCCACATTAAGGAATAATGTATTAACTTGCCAACCAGTAGTTACATAGTATTTCTAATTCCGCATTCACAATTTTAACAAGATCACCAAGATTATGATGGGAGCAGAGAATGGTGGTATCGTCTGCAAATAAAATGAATTTGAACAGGTCCGAGGTGTTGTCATTAAATATAAATCAGAAACAGTTTTGGACCTAACATTGATCCTTGTGGGACTCCACATACTATAGGAAGCTTGTTTGATTTCGCCTCGTCTATACCCACATATTTTAGCCTATTTCTCAGATAACTTAACCATTATTTTGCTTGACCCCTTATGCCATAATGTTCTAATTTGTGTAGCAGTATAGTATGGTTCACAGTGTCAATGAAAATACCAGCTGTAATAATTTTTTTCTCAATGTAGTTGGTAATTTCTTCAACCAGCTCAATTACTCCTGAAGTAGTGATTTTTCTGAAATCCATATTGGCTTGGGCATAGTATATTACATTTCAATCTTTATTTAAAACAACCTTCAGTTGACCAAAGTGCTGTACAGGCAGTACATTTGCTGAGGAATGACTCCATATGGTTGTTGAAGAGTTTTTCCAAGATTTGTGAAAATGGTGGTAGTAAAGAAATGGGTCTATAGTTATTAAGACTTGATTTATCACCAGATTGGGGCCAATTTCAGTAAATAACTCATTAAAGCTATCTGCAACATCTGTTGAGGTTTTCCTTCGATTTGGAATTTCTTAAATTAATTTGTTATTTATTTTCTTCTTAATTATACTATTTATTACGTTCCAAGTGGTTTTCATATCTCCTATGGCATTTTCAAATTTTTCAGAGAAGTAACGTTTTTCACAGTTTCTAAGTATTGTTGTTACGGTGTGCAGGAATCAGGACCCAAATGCAGATATAACGAAAATAACTCCTTTATTTCAAGGCTACAAATATACAATAAACAGAGACAGAACGGAACACTCACCGATGAACTGGTCATTACACAAGACAACCCGACAAAGAGAGACAAGAGAGACAGAAACCCAGAACTTAAATACACCAGGACTAATCAAACAAACACGAGACAGGTGAGGAGGGAGGAAAAAAACCAGAGGCACCAGGTGAACACAATCGGGTGTAATCAGGGAGAAAACAGACAAAAAGCACACAGGTAGGAAACGGGGGTGAACACTTTACAAAAATAACACAGGAAACCAAAGATAGAAAAAGACAAGACAAAACAACAACACAGACAGACCACTAACAGTACCACCCCACTCAAGGGACGGATCCCCAAGACGTCCCAAAACAAAACAAAATCCCAAAACCTCAAGCAGGGTGGATGGAGGGGGTCCGGAGAGAGGGACGCATCACTAAGGCCACCAGGGTGGGTGGAGGGGGTCAGGAGGACGGGACTTAACTGACCGCCCAGGGCGCACGAGCAGAGGACCAGGAATGGGGTCTCGGGCGGACGGCCCGGGGGCAAGGCAGAGTCCAAAAAGGGGAATTCGGGCGGACGGCCCGGGGGCAAGGCAGAGGACCAGGAAGGGGTCTCGGGCGGACGGCCCGGGGGCAAGGCAGAGGACCAGGAAGGGGGACTCGGGCGGACGGCCCGGGGGCCAGACAGAGTCCAAGGGTGGGGACCATGGAGGGGCGAAGGTAGCGGCAGGAAGAAGTCAGGGGGCCGGGCCCGAGGGCGAAGGCAACGGCAGGAAGAGTCAGGGGACCGGGCCTGAGGGCGAGGACCGCGGCACTCAGGGGGCCGGGCTCGAGGGCTAAGACCAGACAGCTCCGGAGGCCGGGCAGGAGCCGGTGTCGACCGGACAGGATCCGGAGCCGGTGGGACAGGTGTCCGCAAGATTCCCCACGGAAGAGGACCAGGAGTTGGCAGGACCCTCGGCAGGAGGGCAGTCGGCGGGACCCCCAACGGGACAGGACACATGATTGGCAGGACCCCCGGCAGGAGCGCAGTCGGCGGGACCTCCAACAGGACAGGACACAGGATTGGCAGGACCCCTGGCAGAAGCGCAGTCGGTGGGACCCCCAACGGGACAGGACATAGGGTTGGCAGGACCCCCGGCAGGAGGGCAGTCGGCGGGACCTCCAACCGCACGGGACACAAGGTTGGCAGGACCCGCCTGCAGCGAGAGTAGTCGGACGGGGCCTCCGACGGCACAGGACAATAGGATGGCAGGACCCCCGGCAGGAGAGTAGACGGCGGAAACCTCCAACGAGACAGGACAAAGGGTTGGCAGGACCCCCGGCAGGAGAGTAGACGGCAGGACCTCCAACGGGACAGGACATAGGGTTGGCAGGACCCCCGGCAGGAGAGTAGTCGGTGGGTCCTCCAACGAGACAGGACAGAGGGTTGGCAGAGGACCCCCGGCAGGGAGTAGTCGTGGGCCTCCAACGGGACAGGACACAAGGTTGACAGACCCCCCGGCAGGAGAGTAGTCGGCGGGGCCTCCAACGGCATAGGACATAGGATTGGCAGGACCCCCGGCAGGAGAGTAGATGGCGGGACCTCCAACGAAACAGGACAAAGGGTTGGCAGGACCCCCGGCAGGAGAGTAGACGGCGGGACCTCCAACGGGACAGGACATAGGGTTGGCAGGACCCCCGGCAGGAGAGTAGTCGGCGGAGCCTCCAACGGGACAGGACACAGGGTTGGCAGGACCCCCGGCAGAGGAGTAGTCGACGGGGCCTCCAACAGGACAGGACATGGAGTTGGCAGGACCCCCAGCGGAACCTCCAACGGACCAGGACATTGGGTAGGGACTCGAGAGGAGACTCGAGAGGGGAACCAAGGGGGCACTCCAGAGGGGACTAGAGAAGGGAACTCGAGAGGGGACCTTGAGGAGGGACTAGAGAAAGGAATTGAGTAGGGACTAGAGAAGGGACTAGGAAAGTGACCTGAGGAGGGACTAGAGAGGTGACTAAAGGAGGGACTAGAGAAGGGACTAGAGTTGGTACTTGAGAAGTGACTAGAGAAGTGACTAGAGGTGGGACTGGAGAAGGGACTATGAAAGTGACCTGAGGAGGGACTAGGGAAGGGACTAGAGAAGGGACTCGAGAGGGGACTCTGGTAGGAACTTGAGAGGTGACTAGAGAGGGGACTCGAGAGGGGACTGGAGAGGGGACTCGAGAAGGGATTTGAGAGGAGACTGGAGAGGGGACTCGAGAAGGGACTGGAGACTGGGGCCGGAATTGAAGCCAGAATCCTGGCTGTAAGGTCCGGTTCAGAAGCCGGAACATGGCTGTAAGGTCCGGTTCAGAAGCCGGAAACATGGCTGTATGACCCAGTTCGGAAGCCGGAAACATGGCTGTATGATCCAGTTCTGAAGCCGGAAACATGGCTGTATGATCCAGTTCTGAAGCCGGAAGCATGGCTGTATGGGCCGGCTCTGGAGCCGGAATTAAAGCCAGAATCATGGCTGTAAGGTCCGGTTCTGAAGCCGGAAACATGGCTATAAGGTCCGGTTCTGGAGCCGGAAACATGGCTGTAAAGTCCGGTGCTGGAGCCGGAAACATGGCTGCTGGGTCCGGCACTGGAGCAGGGACCATGGCTGCTGGGGCCAGAACTGGGTCCGTAACCATGGCTGCTGGGGGCTGAACTGGTTCTGGAACCCTGGCCCTTTGGGCTCGTGCTGCCAACCAGGCCTTGCGACTCCTTCCTTTAGGAGCCGTTTGGAGGCTCCGTGGACCTCAAAAGGCCAGACGAGTACCAGCGAATGGCTCCTGGACTGTAGAAAACACTGGGTGAGAAGCAGGGGCTGACGCCAGACGGACCACACCGATGCGTGTGGTATCAAACGGGAGTTGGGAGGCCTGGGGCTGTCAGGCAGGGGATAACACACCGTGAGAAAATCCAAAATCCTGCCCGATAAGAATTTAACCAAGCCTGGCTTCTCCATAGTAATCCGGCGTGCCTCTGCCAGAACAGCCTCTCGCTGCTGAACCCTGGACGCTCCCAACCATCGATACGAGCAGTCATACAAAGCAAAGGAAAACTCCAATAGCTCCTGCTCAAAAGGATCTGATGGGCCCATATTTTGGTCGGGTTGTAATGTTACGGTGTGCAGGAATCAGGACCCAAATTCAGATATAACGAAAATAACTCCTTTATTTCAAGGCTACAAATATACAATAAACAGAGACAGAACGGAACACTCACCGATGAACTGGTCATTACACAAGACAACCCGACAAAGAGAGACAGAAAACCCAGAACTTAAATACACCCAGGACTAATCAAACAAACACGAGACAGGTGAGGAGGGAGGAGAAAACACAGAGGCACCAGGTGAACACAATCGGGTAATCAGGGAGGAAAACAGACAAAAAGCAACAGGCAGGAAACGGGGGTGAACACTTTACAAAATAAAACAGGAAACCAAAGATAGAAAAAGACAAGACAAAACAACAACACAGACAGATCCTAACAATTGTAGTCAATTAGACTTAATACAACGACTTACATCTTCACTGCTATTACTTTTCAAACATTTCCTGTGAGTGCATTTTTCTTACAACAGGCATTTTTCAGTCCATGAGTGAACCAGGGTTTTGAGTCATTATTATTCTTTTTGCAAATCTTCATTTTTATATATGGACAACATTCGTTCAAGTTTTGCATGAAACTCCTTACAAACTCATTATAGGATTTGTTTACATCTTGAGTCTCAAATACTTCTTGCCATATTTCATTTTTTAAGTTCATAGTTCGTTTATTTAGAGAAATTACGTTTAATTTCCGCTTAGTTATGTATCTCTTTTGTTCTTTTTTATTTACAGGTTAAATTCCGCAAATTGATGAGGGCCCCACTATGATGTTCCGTTTCAAGGACGTTAGTGAAAATGTTATCAATTAGGCTTTCAGTAGTGCTAGTTAACCTGGTTGGTTTGGTTATAAGAGGGAGAAGCCCGAGAGAAAAAAACATATCCATGAAATGTCTCGCCTGTTGGTGCGAGTTGTATTTTAAGAAATTAATGTTGAAATCTCGCCACACATAAAGGTTTTTATTTCTATGAGGTCTGAACATTTTTCTACTTGTTCATTAAATTCGTCAGGATTACTTCCTGGCTTTCTATACATGCATGAGACGAATATATGTTTTTTCTGTTTAAGCTCAATTTCTACAGTGACAGATTCAAAGAGGTTGTTACAGCAGAAAGAGAGACTTTCTACCAATCTGGCAGAAAGTGTGTTTTTAACAAACAGTGAAACCCCTCCACCTCTTTGAAGTTTGCGATTCATATGAAAAGCCACATAATCGGGTAAAAAATTGTCAACAGTGTTTGAGTCAGTTTACCAGGTCTCAGAGATTGCAATGATGTCAAATGATCTATTTATGAGTTGAAGATAATAGTTGGATCTTTTCACTATTTGCATTAAGGCTATGGGCATTAAAGTGTATTAATGAAAAGCAATTAATAGCTTTGAGTTCTATGTTAAAAAGATGTTAAGATTTCTGAAGAAAATCTGGGTCAATGTGAGAGTCGAAACAGTTATGTCTTATTACATTTTCATCAAAGAGATTTAAATCCTTGGAGTTTACTCCGGTCACTGGGACTGGGTGATTTGAGTTCATGGTACATACACGGAGGTAAATTCATGACTGATCATAACACAGGGGATTATTTTAACACACAGGACAAAATACATAACTGAATATAACGGATTATTATCGAGTGGTCGATGGAGCTTTTGACTCATGCTTAATGAAGGATGTGAGGAAAAATAGCGCATAGATTGTAATTGCATTATTTATCAATACATTACCAAAAGCGGTATTCATATCCTCAGAGTTCATTAATATTTAGATAAGTCCTCACTGTCCTTCACAATCGATACTTTTCCTTCGTTTGTTTTGATGAATATTTTACAGTCCCTGGTCCAAGTAGCTTCAATTTTGTTCCTCTTCTCAAGTCTCTCGCCGTTTTTGCGATGTCCGCGTTCCTTTTCCTGAGGTATTGGCGTTGATCATTGTACGGATTTGTATCTTTCTGCTCACAAGTTTCATTCATTAATTCAGACCGCAGTTAACCATGAGCAAACAGTTGAGCCCCGAGCCTGTTTTTCAGGCCTCAGGCTCGAATATGACATTCCCAGAACAATTGACTATATCTTCACTTCTAAAAGGGGTAAATTAATAATCTTTTTTCTCAAGCAATGATAAACCTGTAAGTTGGATGTAGAAAAGTCAGAATGAATATAGCACTTTTTTTATTTTAAAATAAATTCAGATTGAACATAGTAAAGAAATGTAAATGATAGTGTCCGTCCAAAAATAAAACATTACTTATAGTGAAAACCACCCTTGAATGATGGGATAGTAGACTAAAAGCATTAGGAATCCAAACTATAACATATAATAAGTACCCTGTATAAAGATTGATGCAAAACAAGACCTTTTTAGAGAGGTTTAGCAAAAGCACCTTTGGGGTCATTTGGGTGGATTTGCCGTTTCTCTGAAACCCATTGGTCGATTCTGGTGATTGACATCTCTTTTGAACCGTTAGAGCCAATATAATCGAAGGGGAAGTTCCACATACACACACGTTACCATTGAGGAGAGAGTGACGCACACGCAGTCGAAAGCTATCTTACGCTCTGAAAACTGAAACCTAGGCTCAAACTAGTAAATATAGTAAAATGGATTATCAATAATCATTTAAAAGTGACACAGACACATTGGATTAACCATTGGATTAACCTTAAGCAGCGTTTTTATCATTTTGATGCCATTGAACACAACTTTTGATCCATGACAAATACAAGTGGATACGGCTTTAATTGAACATTATAGCACCCAGCTGCTCATGAATGAAGTGATGCTGCAGGCCTTGGTAAGGTTTATATTTTTCTATGTTACATAAATGTGACCCGCTCTATCGAAATCAGTCGGAAGTCGCAACGGCTCATTTCAAAATAAACGTGGATTTGCGTAAAAAACTATTTTTTCGGGGTTCGGGTGTTTTGTTTGATTTTAAACAAACAAAGTCTTGGCTTTCAGAATATGAAACTTTTATTTCCAAAATCACACGATAATACATTTTTGAAGCTTGTAAAGGGAAGATGGCACCTCTCACTCGCAATCTGCTCTTCCGCAGCGCCGCCCCCCCCTCCCTCCGGCTGAAATTATGAATGTAAGCGTATAGTAATCATAGATAACACGGCAGGGTCCGTTACAGTTTGTTTTCATCTGATTTCAATTAAACAAAGTCTTGGCTTTCAGAATATTAAACTTGTTTCGGCAAATTCAGATGATAAATACAACTTTGAAGCTTGTAACGGCATAATTACAAGCGGAGAACGGAGTAATTTAACGTCACAGCAGGCATAACAACAGCCGGTGTTTCTCGTGAGGGTTTTCCCCGGGAAACAAACACAATACACACAAACGCAAAATTACACACACACACACACACATATACACGCACACACACACACTCGCGAGCTTCCCCCAGACCAGTAATCCAAACGAAAATATCTTCTCTCCGTAGTATTTTGATAATTTGCTCCGCTAATAATCAATCAGATCGATGGATTCCAGAGAAGAGACAACTTTGAAGGCCTTTTTCTCAAAATGATGACTCGGTAACAGTCATTATATAATGTGACATATTTCGCTTAATATTTGGAGTAGAACAACAATCCTGATAACATTAGAAAGCTAGGAATCTCCTCTTTCCAACAGTGTATACAACTCAAAATGTGCCTTCGGGTCAATGCGACTGATTTCGATAGAGCAGGTCACAAATGTGCAGACACGAGATGAAACGAGTCTGAGTGTTCAAATGTCACTGCTGGGTGAGACTGGTTGGTTGTTTTGCAACAACTCATTAGGCAACACTGTGCTCTGAGTAAAAATCAAGAGAAAGTAAATATCTGTTAGTGATTGTATATGCAGCTTGAAATTGAGTTATCATTTTCTATGAAGCCCTCTTTTGAATTGAAATCTAACCATATTTGTAATTTGTGGCAATTAGCTTAAAGCACCGTATAATTAAAGGTAGAAGCACTTGTAAATAAATAATGATGTGTAGAACTTAAACTGTAGGGTAATTGTTGTGCAACACCACTGAGAATTACACGTGAAAATTACACTTCCTTTTCTTTTTTATTATGTACAATTTGTCAACGTTACCAGCTCTTTCACTACTTTTATATGTCCAATTACTTTTTTAAATTAGGCTACTTTATGTTTTACCATTGTATACTTTAGTCATTACTTATTTGTCTATATTCTTAAAAATGTGTGCTTAACCTTTTTTTTAATATGCCAGACTATTCTTTCTACTTTTGCCTTTTATATGTACCCTACTGTGGGGAAAAAAAGGCTCTCTGATTTTAATTTATAACAAACATCTTTACACATTTAAAAATATCTATAATTAGATTTAAAGCTGAATTTTTGTATTAGTTTTTTGTCACTCCAAAACCCAAAGATAATCACTTTCATATGGCTTAAAACAGTGAATAACAGGACATTTCCATATTTTAGAGGCTTTAAACAGCATTTCCTGAGGTTTGTCATGAAAAATTACTTTTACTATTAAAATAGTTGGTATTATTATTATACTAACTAATCGATGAGTTGAATAATCATTGCAGCTGTAGCGCCAGACTGTTTGACATCGCTTACTAGCATGGCAACAGTCTCACATACCTCTTTATGTGAGGCCTACATACTGAAGTAAAGTGTTACAGCAGAAAGTTTAATACAGCGTATTTCTGGTATATGCATTTTATTATGTCACCTGATATATAAGAAGTGTGTTAAATTTGAATGGACAAAGTACATTTTTTCCTCTTAATTATAGAGAGTTTTTTTATATATTCCTGAAACAATGTACCTTTTTAAGAAAAAATAGATTAGCGCAATAATCTTTTCTTCCACTTTTATGTATAAGCAAAAGGGTGTTTTTTTGGCTATTTGTGAGTAGGTAATGTAAAGATTACCTGTTAAGTATTGTTCAGTAAAGTCTTGTTAGTTAATGATTAAATTCCTGCAAGACTCATAAAGAGGCCTGGAGACAATAGTCGGCCTGGGTTATCAATAAATGTATTCATTCCAAGTAAGCTGACTTTGGGGTGGAATAAAGTTCAGAGGAAGGCCTTAGGGTATGGGAACAGTTAACCTTTGTTAAATAATTCACATAGCTTTCAGAGGGGAAAAACATGTGACATTTGTGAGGGGCTGCAGGATTAAATGAGTGTGTGTGACACATGCTGAGGGAAATGAGTGTGTGCTACTATTTCACTGCTTGAGAGCAGAGGTAATGTTTTCCTCGTTATTAATGATATTAAAGTAACTTACATGTATTGCTTGTATTAGTCAACTATAATCAACTATATCTTAGACATATCTTTAAAATGTCAAGGGTGTGTGGAGATGTGTGGGTTAAACTGATGGGGGAGGGGGAGCAGAGAGGGAACTCTATGCCAGAAGGGGGTTGTGTGTCCAAACTACAAGAATGTGAGACAGCGAACACCAGATGTATTTGTTTTGCCCTCAAACTGAAGAGACTCTTCTCCTGGCTGGCTCGCGCTGATTCGCTACGACGGCTCATCGTTTTTGTATCGCCCAATAGATAACCTGTATGGGAGGAGCATCCACACAGCTCCTCCTGTTGTTTTTTGCATGTAAGCCTGTTGGGTCCTTAGTCCGCTCTCTTTTTTCTTCAGGCGGTCCAGATAGTAAGGTCTCCGAGAGGAGAAAGGAGCTAAAGTACTTCTGTGTATTGTATTGTTACCTTTTTGTCATTAAAACAGAATATTGTTTAACTTGTATCCTGGTGTATTTGAATTCCTTCCTTTTTATGATTTTACCTAGCTCACCAAACGACACGCGGAGCTGAGGTGGGTTTTAGACCCCTCCAACTCCTACAATACTTGACAATGTAATTATGTTAATTGTAGCGGCAAAAGTTAAGTTCTCTCATACTCTTCGAGTGGTCTCTGTCATCTATATATGTTGCAGGGTACACAATTAGGAGTTAATTCAAACCCAAAATCTATTTGAATAATGGGAAACATGCTTCAGGGAGCACTTGTTACTGTTAAGCCCTGAGCCTGTTTTTCAGGTCTCAGGCTCGAAAATGACATTCCCAGAACAAATGACCATATCTTCAATTCTAAAAGGGGTAAATTAATAATATTTTTTCTCAAAGCAAGGTTACATCTGTCAGTTGGATGTAGAAGTGTCATAATCAATATAGATGTTTTTATTTGAAAGTAAATTCAGATTGAACATAGTAAAACATTTTTTTAAATTATAGTGTCCGTCCAAAAATGTTTTTACTTATAGTGAAAACCACCCTTGAATGATGGGATAGTAGACTAAAAGCTTTAGGATTCCAAACTATAACATATAATATTTACCCTGTATCAAGTGATGCAAAACAAGTGACATTTGACCTTGTTAGAGAGATTTAGAAAAATAAACCCACTTCCGGGGTCATTTGGGTGCATTTTCCATATCTATGGCCCCCATCTGTCGATTTTGATGATTGACGCCTCTTTTTAACTGTTAGAGCCAATATAATTGAGGGGAAGTGCCTAAATCCATCTAAACATTACCCATTGGTGAATGAGTGATGCGTAGCCAGAATGCCCAACACCGGAAGCTGTCATACACTCTCGTAGCAGCTAATATGAAATCTCCGTTATTGACATAAATATGAAGATGTATTATCAGTAATCATTTCTAAGTGACACAGACACATTGGATTAACCTCCAGCAGCGTTTTTATCGTTTTAATGCCATTGAACATAACTTTTGATTAGAATAACAGCATAGGTAAGAATTTCTCCCGTGTTTTCTCCGTAATGCTACGTGCTATGATGTCTGGTTTTGCTTCCCATGTCGCGAGTTCTGATCGTGATGATGATACTTATATGTCTGGAATCTGTGGAAACTCAGCTTGCTAATCGATATCTTGTTTGTGCAGATATGATAAGTAATAAGGGTATTTTACCTTGAGTTCTGTGCTAATTGCGTTAGCATTTTTTCGCTCAGGGCTAATTCAGAGCCTTTGTTATTACCCTTTTGTTTTGTTTAGCTAAACATGGTTAATATTATCTGAAATCTGAGTTTCTTCCTTTTTAAGTGAGTATGACACATTCATAGTTTATTAAATGTTAAGAAGCCCTCAGACGCTGTTTCTTGCAAGATGTTGCGTTTTGCCACCGCCCACGGGGCCGTGGGGTTTAATTGGTTAACTGCATTGGCAATGCAAAAAAGGACTGAACCATGTATCTTGATCAAAGGCTGCATCCAGTTAGCCCCTTAGAAATCTCTGAGTCTGTTTTAACAAATCGAAAAAATGATTTCTTGGACTTACTTAATAAAGTGATGTCAACAAATTCCACGAAACTGAGTTGAGTATAGGTTATGATTAAATAACATTAGCAAGAAGAATATAACTGACTTATTGTTATGACCTGGCTCAAAAGGCCACAAAAAAGAGGAGACGCAGCATTTCAACGGTTAATAAAATATGTTTATTCAAGCAAACAATTCAAATTAACCATATGAATGAAGTGCAACAGTGAGTAAAGCATGAGGTGTGGACGTCAGTGGTATCAGTAGTGTAAATGCAAGGTGAAGTTTGCATGGACGTGAGGGTGTTGAGGTAAAGCAACTTAAGTAACAAACAGCATACTCAACAAAACCAGGTGCCTTAGGAGAAAGCAGAGGGAAGACAGAGAGGAGCAGAGAGGCTTTAAATAGCTGCAGGGCACCAGACCCAGGTGCCCTGAGTTACTGCAATCAAGGCTGGACACAGCACAGCCACACCCTCTCCAGATTAACCCACAGGGGAATAACACTTAACTTCAACAATACCCGGTCAACCTAGATTTAATTAATAGCTCTGTGTCCAGCTAACTTAACTGAGCAATATTAAGTCAACACAGTGCAGTTTATTTGGACATACTTGATTATTTTGATTAATGCCAACATAAAGATATTATATAATACTAATTTAACTGACCTATATTCCTGTTACTTAAGTAATATCTGTTATACTTGTTGTTTGTTTGAACATAAACAGAAAAAAGAGAAAAAAATACATTTATTTCACATGAAACACAGCCAACCAGGTTTACCAAGTTTAAAATCATGGAAACCCATAAAGACTTGTTTGTATCAACAAATACAAAAAATTGAAGTTATACAACATTTAGCTAGCAACAACATTTTTCAAAAGAGCACCATGTTTTAACCACATAGCCCAAACTACAACTTGTACATACTAAAACAGTCCGACATTAAACATTTGTAACATCCATTTCCATCGCGATTTTTTGACGAACCTCAAACGTGCAACTCAGGTTTCTTGGATAGCTCACGTCCAATTCATATGGGAGTCCAAATAAAATTGCCAGTGCGTTCTAGGGCTGCACGATTTGGGGAAATAATCGATTTGCGATATTTGTTTTTAACCGACCCAACGGAAGTTTATTGTAAAATGCGGCCATATCTCCGGCTAGGAAGGTCGTATCAACGTGCTCCCGTCTCTAGCACCCCTAAAGGACTAAACTTACATGAAACTTCCGTTGGGTTGCTTTAAAGTCAAGCTTCAGTTTAAGATTCACCCTGTAATAGATGTAAAACATGTGATGGAGCATTACTAACTTGACTCAGATGGTTTGTTTCATCAAACCATCTAGGAAAGCTCCATTGGAAGCCATTTGGAAAGGGCAGGCACTTTCAAAAATACTTGGCAGGTGATTAGATCAATCTGTCTATGACCTTCTATCATGGGCCACTTCTGATTGGTTAACAATGGCTGGTACATGTGGAGCACAGCACTTCTGATTGGTGTGGATGACTGACACACAAGAAGAAAAAAAATGTTTTAAATAAAAAGTAAACAAATAAATCGCAGGCTTTGCGATTTGATAATCGCATCATTTAAAATCGCGATTTCGATTTAAAATCGATGAATCGTTCAGCCCTAGTGCGTTCGCAATGTTTTTAAGATCGTTCAGCCCTTCCACACCTAAACATCGCATGTAAGTCGTCACATAAATAGAAAAGTAAACTACAAAATGTGTAAATCGGGCTCGGTGAGTGACGCCGCTTCACTTCATAACGGGAAGGGAATATCGTGGATGCTGTGCTGGCCTGGGGGAATGGCCACTATCGTGGCTCTGCTGTGCCTTTTGGCTGTCTTGGACGGTTAGAAGATTTCTAGTCATCCTGAGAAGTCTACTGGATTCATGTCTGTTCTGCCGTCCGCGGTGAGCATCCCCTGCAAAGGATCGGGAGTGCTACACAAACAATTACCGGTAACCTTGTCACAGGCAATCAGTTCGACAAAATATGTTTGTCTTTTTTGTTTGCCTGCGATGATAGTTCTTCAGGACTGCTTCTTAAGCTTTAATCAGACTCTCGCAGACTTTTCCGGTGATTCTAAAGTAGATGACAATGCACTGTATGTCTGTCATTTAAGAGGAAAAGATGCCTGTTTTTGTTGTTGTTATTACTGTCAGGAAATGTACAACCTAACCCTGGTCCGCCCAGTAGTAGTAGTCAGATCGCTACTCCTGCTGATTTTAAAGCTAGGTCTGGGTTGGGTTTCATCCACTTGAATGTGCGCTGTCTGTTAGGTAAACTAGATTTTGTCCGCATTTGGGCGAGCTCGACTGACGCTGACGTCATTGTTTGATCAGAAAAATGGCTAAATAAATCTATTTTGGCCTCTGACATTGCCTTAAATGGTTATAATGTGTATCGTTCCGACCGGCCTAATAAAGGTGGTGGCGTTGCCATTTATGTTAAGAATAAGTTCAGTGTAACCACATTAGTTTCCAAATCTATTACTAAGCAATTCAAATTTTTAGCCTTAAATATAGAAGTGGCAAAGGGGCAACAGGTCATGGTGGTGGGCTGGTACAGACCCCCCTCAGCTGTGAAGGACTCCTTGTCTTCGCTAGCAAATCTTTTATCGCAGCTAGACTACAAGGAAATAGTGCTGCTTGGAGATTTTAACTGGGACTGGTTAACTGCAGTATCAGAGGATTTTAAAAACCTTTGTATCTCTTTGAATGTTACTCAGATTGTTGACAGTCCTACTCGCCCTAACATTAAGTCCCCTAATAAATCCTCCCTAATTGATCTCATTTTAACTAATGCTCCCTATAAATACTTATCTGTGGGAGTATTTGCGAATGATCTGAGTTATCACTGTGTTGTAGCCACAATTAGGGACACTAAGGTCCAAAAGGTTAAACCTCGCATTATCATTAAGAGAGACAAAAAACATTTTGTGGAGCAGGGTTTTGTGCATGATCTGTTTGGGTTTGATTGGGGAAAAATCGATCTGTGTGCTGATGTAGAAACTGCATCGTCTTAGACTCTTGTTTCCGGGTCCTCGGTTGGCTCGCGCTGATTCGCTACGACACGCCATCGTTTTGCATCTCCCAATGAGATGACCTGAAAGGAGGAGCATCTGACACAGCTCCTCCTGTTTTGTTTTTGTATGTAAGCCTGTTCTGTCTTTGGTTCGTTTTCTCTTCCTCCTGCTGACAAGACAAGTAAGTTAGATCTCCCAGCGGGAGGAACCAGAGCCGGGGTAATCCGGATTACTTCGTGATGTTGTGTTATTGTATATTTTGCCATTAAATCAGCATATTTGTTATAACCTTACCCTGGTTGCTTTGAATTATTCCTCTGTTAATCTGACCCATTCACAAAAGGACGCGCGGAGGCAGAGGGGGGGGGCCTCAGAGCCCCCGCCAGAGTGTGACTCCTGCCCCAACAAGCCCAGGTCCTTTCATCAGACGGGAAGCGAAAGAACGAGCAAGACCCATTGCTGGTATGATAACAACCTGGTACTAAGCACACAGGCATCTTGTTAAAGTTATCTTATTTTAGCTATCTCTTATTTGGTGGAAGAAAACAATTGTGACATCAGTTGTGAGTGAAACTTCTGTGCAGCAATGCAGAGCCAAGGCTCAGGAAAGGATGGAAGCTGGAGCAGCTTTAGTCAAACACTGTTATTTATTGAGAGTAGAATACGGCCGGAGAGATCACAAAGTATATCACACTTTCATGTGAGCCACCTAGCAACACTCTAAAGACAAAGGGTAGAAACATAGATAGATATATCCTTAAAGGAGGATCCTAAAAAGCCCGCCTTTCCTACCTTAATCATTACCAGACATTGGAACAAAGACCCGTTGTGCCAGACTTCTCACCCACAGCAAGGCAGAGGACCTCTTGACCTGTGTCCTCCTCACATTACAGGCAAGAGCATATGCGACTTAACGAGACACAAAGAGATCTCCTTAAAATATTCTCTGACAGTTTTATTCTTTTTATCAATTTATGATAACCAATGTAACATTAGTCTAAGAATATTTCAGTCAATACTTAAATCAATAAGCGTCTTCAGAGTTGTGTGGGCTCACATACATCAATTACATCAAAAAGTAAAACAAGATTGAAAACACTTCAATCACCATGATTGAACACAGTCAATCATAATAGAAAAATCATCTCTCTTCAGTGTTTGGCATATTTTGTCAAAAGCACAATAATAAACACGTGAAATACAACAATATAATAGCAAAATATATGTTTCAAAAATAAGATCTTTTATCATTTATCACTCAGTTAATCTCATTCATCAAACACAAATTCAAAATCAGCTTACATCTCAAAGATTTACTTCAAGGCAATTACTTATTAAAACACATTTAAGATTATAAGAAATCCAATTGAGGTATAAAATCAGAATCATGAGAGATCCAGCTAAGATTCCTAGTTAAGGTATACATTCACAGTGATGAATCGATCAATCTGTAATCTGTAAAGTTAGTGTCCTCAATCTTTAACATTACTTTACGTTTACTTCATTACGCTTTATTCAAGAGTAAGGCACTTAGTAGTACATATATTTCATTCAAATACATTTGTTCAAAATCTGAAAAGGAAGAATCAGACATTTATTGTATAACAACCAGTGCTTGAATTGGAATGAAAAAGGTGCCAGTACTCTAAAATCAGCAACTTTTTCAAGTCAATTTTATATATACAGCCCACAAACAAGAATTTGGCTACTATAATGCTGGTGGGTTTGTCTCTTTACTACTGTATATTTTAGAAAGGTTCACTGTACTTAACATTTTTTATGATAGGCAGCGGATATGGCTAAAGCCCAGTAAGGTCAATATTAACTGAAAATATAGCAATCAAAGTCTAGATCTTCTGCTGAAGACACATGAAGCAGAGACCTTTCAGGTGAGAGCCCCTCTGGTGGTGTTCAACATTAATGACAAGGAAACAAAGCTCTGGTCAGAAGCATTTTTTATAAAAAGCTTTAACAAAATTAAGTATTTCTGTACATTTTGAATGCAATCTAACTTTCCAACTCAGAAAACGAAAAACGAAAAAGTGCCAAAAGTCTTCTCACATGGCTGAGCTGCTTTGCAATATACTTCACCACTGAAGAATACAAATATGTATAAAGTAAACTATGATGCAATCTAACTTTCCAACTCAGAAAAATGATAAAGAGCATGAACAAAGAACATGTAAAAACAAATGCAAAATTTGCACAATCTAAAATGAGAAACTGTAACTGCAAGTAACAAAGTCTGAGCCATGGTAAAGAGTTACATTGAACACCAAGCTGATCAGATAACTCCCTGGTTGGTCTGAAGTCCTTCTATCTCCAGGATCTGTACAAATCGGCACATTATGCCAAAAGTCTTCTCACTGGGTGAGCTGCTTTGCAATATACTTCACATTGTTAGAAAAGGCTCCAGAAGTCCTTGGGGACATCAGTATCAGGGGCTGGAACTGGACAGGCTCTTTCATCAGCACTTCTCCTTCCCTTTGCCAGCCAGGACCTCACATACTGTTCCGGATTGAACTGTCCTAATGGTCCATTACATTTAATGAAAACCAGGCTGGACAGTCGGCTGACAGAGAGAGCATTCCTTTTTGCAGTAAGGATATCGTTCATGCAGCTGAATGCCCGCTCACACTCACTAGTGGAGACAGCGATGGTTCGGACTGCTTTCAGTAGAGGCTCCATGGCAGCAGGTGTACGGGATGCCCTGGTTTCCTTGTATTCGCGAAAGCCCTGAACAGTCTCTCTTCTGTCCACTTTCAGCACTTCGCACAAACGTAGCACCTCTACGTCCCCATACTGTACGTCTAACTCCTCTTCAGGCCAACTTCCAGGATGGATAACTTTCATGTCCTGGATTAGCTGATTGTCCCGGGCCTCCCGGCCATGTAATGGGATTTCTCTTGTGCTGACATGAGAGGAGGTTGTGGAAGTCATTCTGTGTCTCAGATTCTCTACCATACTGCGGAAAAACTGACCTGCATGAATCTGTACAAGCCTGCCATTCTCACGCAGGGCAACACCCTTGAAGGACTTCTCAGCTAGAGCTGTATGAACTGTAGTCATGTGTGGGCCAGGCATGGTGACCATGGATTCAAAAACTCGTATTTCTCGAGTTAAGAGCCTATCTGCTGTAGGCAGTGTCATCTCTCTTTTTTGGAGTTGCCGAGAGAGGTCGCTGAGCTCTGTGAGCGCATCGTACATCAGTCCCAGATTGCTGACAAACGTTGCAGATGTGAGCACATCATCCAGGCCCTTGTACTTTGCTCTGTCTCTGGAATCCCTGCTCGTGTCGTTTGCAGCATTTGTGAAGTGATCATGAAGCACTCGGTAGTTTTCCCAGACTGCTCTGACGCTCCTTTCACTTGAAGCCACCCAGCGGATGGACAAAACACGCCCTATCACCAGGAGACGCTGTCCGACTGCTTGCGCACACTGCGCTAACTGCCTCTGATTTTTGGGGGAGGCATGGAACAAGGAATAGAGTTTGTCAAAAAAGATCTGGAAATGATTGAGCCCTGAGACCTCCTTGACCACATCCCCAACTGCCAGCTCTAGACGATGATTGGAGCAGTGCCACACAAACAGGCTTGGGAATTTACTACACAACTGGGTAGCAACGCCTGTTCTCTTCCCTAGCATGACTGAAGCCCCATCACATGCAAAAGAAACGAAACACTGACCTAAAAAGTCCTCGTTAAAATCTCTTCCAAGACACTCCATTAACGCCTTTGTGATGTCATCAGCCGTTGTTCCATCCAACTCGATCAGTTCCCAAAAAAACGTTTCGGGCTCAGCATCAGCTAATGCTGAGCGTAGACACACAACAAGCACCATTTTACCACTAATAGTGGTAGATTCATCGACCAAAACACAGAGTTTTCTTTGGTTTTCTGTAATGTCTTTTGCCATTTTTTTCTTCAGCTCATGAGCTATATGGTCGATGATTTCGCCACAGGTTTTATTGAAGTGCAAAACCCTGCCCACGTTCAGCCCATTCAGTTTCTGTACATTCAAATCAATTGGCATGTCTGTGAATGGCCGGCTATGTTTGCCAATTTTATATGCCGTTCGAAAAACTCTGATAGTGATGTCTAATTCAGATTTATGCATAGACTGCACTTGATGTTGAATAGTTTCACGTGAAGCAGATGTAAGGATGTCAGCAGCTTTTACATGGGCTTGTGATTCTTTATGTTCTTTGATTTTTTTTCTCAGGCTAGCTTGTTGTTTGCCCTTGTCAACACCGAAATGAGACACTGCACACTCACCCCATTCAGTTGACAGTTTCAGTCCTTGTCCAGTGTGTATTCCCAAATATTTGACATCTCTGCATATCCGACATCCTAGCTTCTTATCTTTAAGAAGTAGCCATGCATTGGTCTTGCAAAAATATTGCACCTGGTCCGTTGTCCAGCAGTCAGGTGCATCGCTTTGCCCGGTGTTGGTGGTGGCAGTTGCGCCAGCAGCAGCTAACGTTAGAGGCTCTGGAGGAGGCGGCGGAGCTAGTGCTAATGCTAATGCACTAGAACTTGGAGCAGGAGGATCAACCAAAGAAAGCTCCCCATCAGACACAATTTCCAACACAGGCACAGCATTCTCTGTATTTGAAGTTTCTTCCGGCGACAACCGCTGTCTTTTTGCACTTTTATTAATCCACGCTAACATTTTAGAAATGCTAATTTGTGACGTGACTTGCTTTCCTTCTCTCGGGGGCGTGCCTGCTCTGTTCTATCACTCTACATAGCCACCCACTGGGTGGGAGTTGCACTGCATAAACACAACACACATGCATCTAGGTATGTAAATTGTAAAGCATTAAAACATGGTTTTACTAACAGTTTTCAGTATGTTGTTACTTCGGCATTATTATAATTATTATTTTGAAACGTGTATTACTATTAAATCACGGTCAAATAGGTTAATTTTGACATAGTCGTTTCCACCACAGTATTTACATGGAGAAGATAAGCCCCGCCCCCTCTCCAGCACGTTCTGTTTGAATGACAGGAGTAAACAGCTGACAGCCGCTGTCAAACTCCAGCGGTTAGAGCGATGAGAATGTCCGTTCGGCACCTCATGACGCATCTACTGAGTACCGGGCGGCTGTATATATATATATATGGATGTATAATAAGAACGGCGGGAGAGTGTTGAGTACTGGCACGGTGCATGAGTACCGGAGTACCGCCAGCATGCCGGTACTGAGCAAGAAGTGCCGGTACTCCATGGGTCAGAACCAGAAGTGCCGGTACTGCGTACCGGTGAGTACCGGCCCAATTCCAGCACTGATAACAACCTGAAAAGGACAAATCAAAACATCTGTTCTTTATTCTGAGTGTCAACTTTAATCAATTTATCAATCGCTGAATGGGGGTACCCATGGTGCAGAAACCGCGATGGAGACCCATGGGTCTGGAAGCTCGGCGTCATACATCAACATTGTGTCATCTACAGTTGAATACCCCACTAGCCTCTGTGGGGCCTGGAGGCAACCCTGCGTATGGCTAATTTAACTACAGTGATCAAACAGATCACTAGGATTAGCACAACCAAGATAAACACTGAAACAGTAACAACAAATGTAACCAACCGCGCTCCCCAGGATCCAAAGGTTCCACTTAAATCCCCAAATGTAAACCCATGAGTTTCATGCAATTATTTTATTCCCCTAGCAGTATCATGAGCCATATCCATAACTTCAGGTGTAGCATCAGAGATGAAAGAACAACACTCAGATCCAATCACCTTGCATGTGCCACCCTGAGCAGCTAGGAGAAGATCCAGTGCCATACGATTCTGTAGTGTCCTAACTTCCTGCAATTCTTTGTGTTCAGCTAACATCGCTGTGTTAGATACATTTAGATGGTGTTCCACTACTTTGGACAGTGTCACAATTTCCTGCTGAGTAACAAATACCGTACCAAGGCAAAAATAGGCTAGCTATCTGTTGTCCTTGTGTAATGGACCTGCTGTTCCTGTGTAGAGAGGGAAGTATCGCTGCAATCTCATTAGCCTCTACTTTACGGATTAAAGGGATTAGGTAGGCTAGATAACAGGTGCCATAAAAAACGTCATAGGGCACACAGCCATACGCCCGGTCCCCACAAACTAAGTAAACTCTCTGTGGGAGGGGAATTCTGGCTAATTGTACCCTCACTATGGTATTACAGTCGCTGTGTCCCACATCTGGAGAGGTGTGAGATCCTACTTCATTCTGGAAACAGATGGACACATTCTTCCATTCATGCACCACAATTGGGGGAACATATACTGAACAGTCACGTGTAGGGGGCTTGCCTAAGGGTATTGGCTGCGTACAGTCATGTATTTTAACCTCAACGGAGTCCACTGTTCTGGAGCCAAACCAGGGCACAACTGTTACCAAAGCTTCAACCAACAAAGATGGTGTGTGTGGTTGCATTGTACATGTTTGATTTGTAAAGTTAGCCGAACAATTAGTCTGGGCTAGAGCTAACTGGAATCTGTATTCAAAAGCTAGGTTAACGTATTTCTTCACATATATTAGTTTTAAAAACATCAACCGTTTGAAATCGTCAGGCAGGTAATTTTTATTGACTGTATCAACAATGAGAGAGACTAAGCCCTTGTACTGTAAAGGTTGCTCAGAGTCTATGGGGTAGGAAGGAGTGTAACAATACTCAGCCTCATCGCTAATTCTGGATGCCATGTCATTCCAGCTCACTAGACTGTAGTCAGCTTTCGTGAAAGGAATTGGGCTAAACATGGGAGAATGCATGGATTCTGGCATATTTTGGCACAGCCAACAGTTGCTAACATTGCGTTCATGCGCGTAGTCTAACATTAAACTTACTGCAGAATGAGTTTTAGTTCATTTAAAAGGAGTGATTAAGGCCTTTTTTGAAGAATCTACATCACCTCCTGATTGTTTAAGTGGAGTGGATAGAAAATCTGTTTTGCTATCTGGTCCAGTAAATGTGCATGTAGTGACACCTGAATTGGGAGCCTTGTAATCTGGTTTCCTCGTTGTACATTTTACCTCATTCCTTATCAGTGTCTTTAACTGTTCTATAGTGCTACACCACAGTTCTGGGGGCATTTATTCAATGGTGTTGAGAGCCATTCTTACCATCTCTGATGAGACCCTAAACCACTGGTACTGGTTCTTTGGATACGTCACCCACGTCGGGTAACCGTCACCGCTGATTGAAGGCAGTAGCACAGGAAACACAATAATACAGTTGGATGAGTCACATATTGAAATTGGGCAGTTAAAGGAAATAGTCTCTGACTTATGACCAGGGAGGGAGACAATCCTCCTTATTCTCCCTCCTTTTCTCTCTCTTTGTGTCTCTCGCACCATACTGAATGTCTGTGTGGTGATCGGATACAACCTGTCCTTGTCGCTAGGCACTGATTTGCCCGTTGGTGTTGTTTTGCCCTCAGGGTCTGGGCCCTGAGTGGTCAAGTCGTCTGCGCTCTTAGATAAGAGCACCTTATTTTCTCCCTCAGAGGGGCGAGAGCCCTCGCCACCTGTCGTTGGGATTTTCACAGCTTCATCTAGCAGGGCCAGGTATAGTAAACCCAGAATGACGATGATGATGACTGCCTTCACACGCCAGCATCCGGTAGAGGAGAGAGACGACATCTGGAGGTGTGAATCCACTCGCTCTACCTTGTACTCTCAGGGCTGTTCTGGTCACTATTAACACCTGGAAAGGACCTTTCCACCTGGGAGACAAAACATATTTTTCCAGAGATTTGATTAATACATCATCACCAATCTGAAAAGGGTGGGTGGGTTCCTCTCCAGGCTGAGGGAGCCTGTCAGCCACCTGCCTGTGAAACTTTCTCAACATGTCAGTTAGATATTTGACATAGTTAGTCATGTAATCCTCTGTCCACAAAAGAGTGAGTCTGTGGGGCATTACTGGGGGGCTAGACCCTGTGAACATTACCCTTCCCATAAATACTTCGTGTGGGCTAAGCCCTGTCGTTGCATTTGGTGAGCTTCGGATGGAGCACAGAACTAGCGGCAGCGCGTCTACCCATTTTAGTCCTGTGGTCAACATTGTTTTAGTGAGTTTCTCCTTTATAGTCAAGTTCATTCTCTCAACCTGGCCTGAGCTCTGTGGGTGATAGGGAACATGCAATTGCCATTTGAACCCTAACACTGTAGCTAGACTCTGGGTTATCTTAGAAATGAATGCTGGACCTCTGTCACTGTTAATCCCTGCTGGAACACCAAATCTAGGGATAACATCTTTGAGAAGACACTTTACAACTGTTCTAGCATCTTCTTTTCTGGTAGGGTAGGCCTCTACCCATTTGGAGAACTGGCACACTATTACCAAAATATATTTGAATCCTTGGCATGGTGGCATATGCGAAAAGTCAATTTGCATATTTACAAAGGGCCCCGAGGGGGGCAGTAAGTCTTCATGCTGAACTGGACCACTTCTTCTTCTTGTCTGCTGGCATATCATGCATCTATCTACAAGGGTCTGTGTAGCTAGTGTGATGCCTGGAGCAAACCATTGTGACTCTATAATCCCATTCATCCCTCCTTTTCCTACATGTGATTTGCCATGTGCAACATGTGCCAAAACATGGAGGAACGAACGGGGACAAACCATCCGTCCGTCTGGGTGGAGCCACAAGCTGGACTCAGCGTCAAGTGTACAACCTCGTCTTAGCCATAAATCTTTCTCACTAACATCAGCGCAGGCTTGCATGTCCGCAACATCATTAAAGGAAGGCAAACAAATGGGTTCTGCGGGTTGTGTTGAGGGGCATTGGAGCACCATAGAAGAGCAGGAAACTGCTGCTTGTTTAGCCGCGGTGTCGGCTAAAGCATTTCCACGCGAAATAGGATCATCAGAATTTGTGTGAGCAGCACATTTAACTACTGCTAGCTGTGCAGGGAGCAGGATAGCGTCTAATAGCTCAGCTACTAACGCATGATGTTGAATAGGCTTACCAGCCGATGTTAAGAAACCGCGCATTTTCCACAAGACACCAAAATCATGGCACACACCAAATGCATACCTGGAGTCTGTGAAAATGGTTGCAACTTCACCTTTAGCCAAAATACACGCCCTAAGCAGAGCATACAACTCTGCAGCCTGAGCCGACATGCCATTTGGCAAGGCCCGGCTTTCTAAGACTTCCCAGTCGTTCACAACAGCGTAGCCTGCCAAGTGTACTGTGTCAGACGGCCTGCTCGCAGACCCGTCTGTGTATAGAATCATATCTGAATTAGGGATAGGAGTTTGCAACATATCAGTTCTGGGGGAGGAAGACATGTCAATCGTTGTGACGCAGTCATGTGTTATTTTAAAATCGGGAATTGGCACCAGCGTAGCTGGGTTTAGGGGGGGGGAGCGTTTAAGAGTGATGTGTGGGCTTGAAAGAATTACCGCTTCATAACCAGATCGCCTTGCTGCCGTCATATGCTGAGTAGCAGAGGTGTTCAGAATATGCAAAACTGCATGTGGGACATGTACTACACAGTCACTGGCCAGTACAATGGGAGAGGATTGCTTGATAACTATTGCAACTGCGGCCACTGCTCGCAGGCATGAAGGCATACCAAGTACCACAGGGGAAAGTCGAGACGAATAGTATGCCACAGGCCGAAAATTTGAGCCATGCTTCTGTACCAAAATGCCCGTTGCAAAGCCCCCCTTTTCATGGACGTGTAGATGAAAAGGTTGATGGTAATCAGGGAGCCCCAGGGCCGGAGCCGATGTGAGGGCCTGCTTTAAGTCCTGAAAAGCTATGTGCATGTCCTCAGACCATTGAACAATGTTAGGGGCGGCCTGCAGAGTGGCAGCACGCAGGACGGAGTCCATGGCAGTGTTCTCGTATATCCAATGTCTGCAGTAGTTTGCCATGCCCAAGAAATAAAGCATTTCCTTCTTTGTGTGAGGTGGTGCCACTTTGTTCAAAAGGCAAATCCTTGCTGGCGAGAGGAGGCGGTGTCCATCCCTCAGAATGTGACCCAGATACGTGACCTCAGTCTGGCAGTACTGCAACTTAGCCAGGGATGCTCTGTGCCCGCATTCAGAAAGTATTTTTATGAGCAGAATGGAGTCGATGCGACAGGTGTCCATGTTGGGAGAAGCTAACAACAGGTCATCTGCGTACTGAAACAAGGTAATACCTCCTGTAAGGACCAAAGTGTCCAGATCTCTCTTAACAGCTGCTGCGTACACAGTAGGCGATTCAACAAACCCCTGTGGGAGGCGCGTGTATGTGATTTGTTTACCTTTAAAAGTAAATGCAAACAGATACTAGCTGTCTGGATGCAGAGGAATAGAGAAAAATGCTGAACATAAGTCAATCACTGTGTAGTACTTAGTCTGGGGGCAGAGAAGCAAGGATCAAATTAGTGTCAGGCACTATAGGAGCTGTCGGAATGACAATAGCGTTAATAGCTTGCAAATCTTGGACAAAGCGCCACTCATCAGGGCGATTGTGCTTAGGTATGGGTAGAATTGGAGTATTACACGGACTGGTCGTGTAGATTAATACGCCCTGATC
Source organism: Gymnodraco acuticeps (assembly GCF_902827175.1). Lineage (NCBI taxonomy): Eukaryota > Metazoa > Chordata > Actinopteri > Perciformes > Bathydraconidae > Gymnodraco > Gymnodraco acuticeps. The sequence continues at coordinate 2,223,344 of NW_022992222.1, read as the reverse complement.
GAGCAGAGATTGGATGACTCCTTCAATTCCCAAAATGGCTCTATGGTGGTATACTGTCTGATAGCTGGCAATCTGGCATTGGCTTTAAGTGTCACTCTGTGTGGAGGGGCTGAACTAACAAATCCCACATGATTCTTGTGCTTGGCCCATAATGTGGCTGGAACCTCAGAGAAGTCCGAAGGGGGTCCATATTCTGTGAGAGCAGGTGGTTGTAAGTGAAGAAATGTGCTTTGGGGGAGAGAAATGGGCTCAGAGAGACGCAGCATGTAATGCTCCTCTCCAAGGCTGATTAGATTAGGTGTGTGTGTGTGCGGGAGAAAAGCTGTTGCAGCTCCCAGCCGAGCATGGCAGTGGGCTGCCATAGCCCCCACCTCCTTAGGACTACTGCCTGGAGTGACAGCTAGTGTGACGTGAGGGGTAGTTTCTACAGCTAGAAGAGCCTGCTGTGGGGGTGTGAGCCTAAGAGGCAACGCACATCCTTGTGGTCCTAAAAACAAAAACTGCTCGCATTCTAACTGATCTGAGCTGTTGCAAAAACCTCTTACTGATAGCGCATAGTCATCTGATGGGTTAAAAGCAGCTGTGCAGTGACAATTCAACACAGGCCGCATAAGAGACATTAAGGAAGCACACACAGGGGAAATGCTAGCAATTTTCTGAATCCCTGTTGTGGAGAAAACAGAAATCATGTTGAAATCTGGAAATGACCAACAATAAAGGTTGTCTTGAGATGATTGAATGAATTGGACAGCTTGATAGACTTTGCTGTCAGGAATAGTCAAAAACAATCCATCTGGAGTGCAATGTATTGTTGCCTGTAACTTACAAAGTAAGTCTCTGCCCATTAAATTAATAGGACTTCCATCTGAAATAATGAAAGAGTGTTGCACATTTGACCCATCGATTGAAACATTAGTACTCTCTGAAATGGGCTCGGACATAGGAATGCCAGAAACGCCCATTGTTGTAACAAAATCATTAGTTGCTTCACACACGTTCTCCTTAGTGCACTGCAGACAATGTGGCTCCACTGTCAATCAAAATATCTACAGCCGTACCACTAAAATCAACGGGCATAATCGGATCTTCACGCGGGTTATTGGAAAGGCGAATTGTTGCTGCTTGAATGGGGAAATGCTGTGAATCTGATCCTATTTCTCCATGGTACCCCTATCTTCTATTAAATCCCCTTTGCTGACCGTTTTTCCCATGTTGAGCCTGTCTGTCATAGTGTGGGGGCGGCAATAATGCGGGATGCCGGGGGGGCTGGGGGAGAGCAGGCAAGGATTGTGTGTTCTGCTGAGCTCCCCATCTCTTTTCGCACTGCCCCGCCCAGTGGTCCGTTGCACCGCAAACATGACATGGCATCAACTTTTTGGAATTTTTGTTCTGCTGCTGTCTGCTCTTGTTTTGATAACCCTGTGATCTTCCCTGATTTTGATACTGCTGTGTGTGGTTTTGTCCCTGAAACTGCTGGGAGTTATCCGTACCCTAATAAGCCTGTGTATTTTGAGGCAATTGTTGCAGCAGCTGGGCAATTCTGGGGGTCAGAAATATCTGGCTCCTATGCAGGGCACGCATTGTGGCTATCGTGAGTTTGCAGGTTTTAACTTGCCAGTCAGGAGTCGCCATCATGTAGGCTTGAGCTGTCGCTGGGATTAAGTTATGTAACAAGCTCTGTATGGCGAACAAATCATTGCCCTCCCTTTTAATGCCCGCATTATTATCCCACACTGTCATGAAACGCTGGATAAATTCTGGGACAGTTTCTGTTGGGCTCTGTACGCAAGCCATCACTTGGGAAAAATCTGTGTGAGTCTTAGCGCATGCTCTATTAGCCAAAGCAGCGATGTTCTGAATCCACATGTCGCGCGTCTGTGTCAGAGGCCAATCACCTGCAGGCGTACACTCAGGAAATTTAAACTCGTCTCTGCACGTGGGCCAATCTGCCTTGTATGTTAGGATTATCAGCTGTTTAACATCATGAACCAAACAGTTATAAACTGAGCAGACATTAGTCAACCACGACAGATACTCATCTGGGCTTTTAGTGGGACTCGGAGCATGATTAGTGACATCAATGACCTCAGCGGGTGTCCAAGGCTTAAAAACTGGAACCTCTCCTATCAGAATTTTCGGGGCGGTCACAGTTTCAGCAGAATTATTATTCTGAGATGTTTGCATTCTCGTGATCATTGTACGCTGGACAGTCTTTGGAAAACTGCTGCCGTACGGCGTCCCTGGGTAATCGTGTAAACGGAGTGGCGGAGGACGAGGAGAGGGGATTCGTAACGGGCTGCTGTCTGAAGAATCCCCTTCACACTCCGCTGCACTCTGCTCCTGCTGCCCCAAATCTATTTGTCTATAATGTCCTGACTGATATCTCAACCCATTTTCATTCATGATAGCTGCAGCTGTCATTAACAGATCATCATCGGAGTTTCTCGCAACAGGATTTGAGAGTTCTGTCGCAGGGATCATTTTTGTACAGAGAGACACAGCCTGCTTTTCCTCCAGCAGCCCAGCGTCTGTTAAAATGCAAATGAGCTGAGAGGGGCTGGGAGACTTTCCTTGTCTTTTCAACCAATCGTACATCACTGACTTAGCAATGGCTGCAACATCCTTTCCGTGTCTTTCCTTAATTCTGGACATGTTCTCTGATTTAACATCAAAAGCAGCCTCTAGGCTAAGCAAATGACAACTCGCCGCACATTTAGAAACCCTATCAATCAGCGCTTTGAGCTCAATGGAGCCTCGCTCGGCGCCAACTGATTTTTCATTATTTCGCTCATTATATCCTCTTTTCTCTGCAATAGACATCCAAGCTTTAACACATTCTTTCATGTATCCTATGTCCCAGGAGGAATTCGGATAAATTTTCAACCAATTTAAATGCCTGCCACAACACGCCCATGTCAAAAGTACCGGTTAAAGGCCAATCAAATTGAATCTTCCCTTTCTGATTATTCTGTTGTGAGTGTTCACAAAGTAACGAGGTAAACGGTATAACTTTAGACCAATCCAAGCTTCTTCCGACAATTCCAGACGGCATATTAGGGGAAAACATATGAGTGTAGTGGCTGTCTGTAATTGGATTTTCAGAAGGTGTCTTGGTGCATGAATTCGTTTTCCTCTTACCAACTGAATCGTTTGTGGAGACAGTATTACCCATGTTTAACGGTTTGTACAATAAAACAAACACTGCAATTAGACAAACAAACATGAACTCGTAACAAACATCAGCGTGATAGCAAAGCTCATACAACTTAATTTAATCCGAATAGAGAGGTTTCAGAGGAGGTAGGGAAATATCTGTTTAATATGAGTGCCTTCTTACTCATACTTACTTGTACAAGTGCTAAGAACGGAATCTGTTGAAGAGCAATAACTAATTTATTCTCAATCAACAACCACTATGCCAATTTAGTGGTGCTTTGCCCTCCCCTATCCGGAGAGCATAGACTTTTAATTTATCCAGTACCCTTTCTTCCAACAACAGCCAAATTTAACAACCCATCAGTTCATTTCAACGATGAAACACAGCGCTATGTCACATTCTCGCATACCACCCTTCCATTAATGACTAATTAACCTATATTATTTTGTGTGCACCCCGGGACAAGCACCCAGTTTCTCCAGCAAGTAGCAAACTGCGGCGCGCCAGGCGACGCACGCACTTAGTTGTCTGCCCCAGTCTTGCCAGCAAAATAGTAGAAGACGGTCGCAGACAAAATAAATGCTTTTAGACCGTTCTGCTTCTTTTTTTTTTAAAACAATCGGCAATGGTGTGAGGAAAAGATATGTGACAGTCTGTGCTTTTCTTCCTCTTCGCCTGCTACCCACGCAGGGGGGGGTGAAATCACACACACTCCCTGCAGCAGCTGCAGGCAGATCCGAGGCGATGCCTGCTGTTGATTTAACCGGTTGACCGCTGAGACCTCCAGAATTCGGCGATTTGTTTCAATACAAATCTATCACATTGCTCCTAATGCAGAAGTCCACTTTACTGATGCTCTCTTTAAGGTCTCTCCGAATATTTGCTGTGTGTAATTGTCTGGTAATTTAATTCCAAGAAACACACACAGAGGAAATCAGTCAAAATCGATATTCCTAGGTTATTATTACCCCCAAATATTCTTATTGTTTTTTACATGAGCTGTGTTTGCTCTGAAGGCACATGCCCCAGCAGCAATCACAGGGAAAATCGGCCAGGACGAAATCCCCTTAGACACCGATTCCCCAGGTTATCATTAAAACCCCCAAATGCAAAGAGTAGAGAAACCAAAAAAATGCAGCCGCTAAGTTTCACAGGTAATTTTTATGATACCGTCAATCCCAGATTCTGGTAAGGCAATGTCCAAATATAGATTTGAAATTACACTTACCAGTTCTGAAGATCTTTTGGTATCCTGCCGACAACGCCAATTTGTGAGTGAAACTTCTGTGCAGCAATGCAGAGCCAAGGCTCAGGAAAGGATGGAAGCTGGAGCGGCTTTAGTCAAACACTGTTATTTATTGAGAGTAGAATACGGCCGGAGAGATCACAAAGTATATTACACTTTCATGTGAGCCACCTAGCAACACTCTAAAGACAAAGGGTAGAAACATAGATAGATATATCCTTAAAGGAGGATCCTAAAAAGCCCGCCTTTCCTACCTTAATCATTACCAGACATTGGAACAAAGATCCGTTGTGCCAAACTTCTCACCCACAGCAAGGCAGAGGACCTCTTGACCTGTGTCCTCCTCACATTACAAGCAAGAGCATATGCGACTTAACGAGACACAAAGAGATCTCCTTAAAATATTCTCTGACATCAGTTATGTTATCACTTACTCTGGGATTTGTAGTCTTTCTAGTTGCGTATTTTTCATAGTCTTATATTTCAACAGTTTTACAACAAACTGACTTTTTTGACATGGAAATCATTTTTTAAGATTGACAAACATCATATGTGTAATTCATTGCCCAATTCAAACGGGATCAAAAGATACGTTTTCTCTCTTCATTGACTTCAATACATAATTTTTCCGAAATAAGATGGGCGTGACTTCGCCACTCTATTGACATCAGGACAGCAGAAAGCTTACACATCTTCCGGCTCAGTGCTACTCAATGGTTTGACTCTATACAACCTAATGTACTTATATGATTCTGTTCTCTTCAAGTTTGTATCTTTGGTCACTTTGGATAAAAGCGTCAGCTAAAATAAATGTAATGTAATCCTGCCCCCTGCATTTGGGTCTACAGCTTTCCCACTTCCTGTGACAGTAGGTATTCTTGAAATGTGGACTTACCATAGCATGGATCATCTTTTAGCTCAGGTTTCATCTGCAGTTTGCCATTCCAGTGCAGGTACTTCCAACACACCTTTGAGTGGCACCTGCTAACAGACCCTGCAGTTATCTGCACAGAGATAACACTTTTGGAGAAGTCACAATGCCCTGGGACTCGCCTGTCAACTCCAGGAGCATCAAAGTTTCTGACACACAACGCTAGCTTTCTAGCTGGGACAAAACACAATCCTGTGGGAAATAAGGAGGCAGAGATTAAACAAGGGCTGTTTAGCATTTCTATGTTATAAATAAATCGGATGAAATAACAATTATCACCTTTGTTTTGACTGGATGTCAACTCTAAATTACCTCTAAATGATCACATCTATGAATGAAATGGAACGCCTAAAGTTACACATTGGTGATGTTTTGATGGGAATATGATGTGATGTTTCATGAGAGCAAGTGGATTTGTTTTGCCAGCTCTTTAAAGGCATTTTCGTTTTTCTGACTTGGAGTACAAAGGGATCTGAGGAACAGAAGTACTTCAGCAGCTTGTCAGCTTCACCTCTGTTGCACAAGCCACTCCTGCTGGGACCGACAAGAGCGCTACATTGAGAGTGATACTTCACTACTGCACTGCCAAAAGGAAGAGAGTGGCATCTATTATTGTAGCCTGCAGCGTGTGGGTGACTGGGTTATGTTCGCATTCACTTAGACACAGAAAATGAGTGCTTTTATGCTCATTATTTGTCAGGAAAGACACTACAGGCTAAAATGATTTTTTCTTACTGGTCAATCGCAGAGTTTGGGCTGTTTTGCTTCCATAACATGTTTTTGCTCAGACTAGTTGAAATAAAATGTCTTGAATATAAATGTATATGTTTATTCAATTACAATTGATCTGTTTGTCTTTTGTTTCTTAATACAGCAATAGTTTGCATTAGATAATTCCCAATTTGCATATTTAAACATTTCAGAAAAATACAATTTTTTTTAAATGATTTTACCCTATTGTAAATTCACAAATATAAATTGAATGTCAATTAATAAGGAATAAACAAGGTACATTTCATGGTGATTAATATTAGTAAATGCTTTACTCTATTCACCCGTTTTGTCTCACCTTAATGTGAGCCACATGTAGAGATAATAATAGAGGCGATATCACAGTAATTAGCAGCCTTTTACAAACACAGAGGGATCCAATCAATGCTGAAGTGAAAACAATGAATATGTTAAAAAAAAAATCCTGGTATTGTTTAGATATTTTTTCAAAAATAATAAACATGTTTTTAAAACAATTTAATTATTGGGTGTGATGTGCGAAAGTAGCAACTAAGTGGTGAGAAGTGGAGTATTTAACAGCTAAAGGGAAAGTTTTTCTTATTTTGGGTGGAGACCAAAACAGAGCCACAAAGAGATATCATTTTAGACTTAAAGGTCACCTATTATGCAAAATGCACTTTTAATGTATTTTATACATAAATATGTGTCCCCGTTGTGTAAGGAGACTCACAAAGTTTCAGAAAATCGGTCTCCTGTCCTTTTTGAAAGTCATAAAGATCACATTAGTCATTTAGATTACTTATGTCCTCAATTACCATGGGATTACTGAAACCACCATGAATTAAAGAAATGGTAGAAATGTATCTAATCAACATTTTGAAACCTTCCTTCCCTCCCTCTAAATATATCAATAAACATTAGGATGTGATGCTCCTGACTACCATACAAGTTTAAGAAGATAATATTTGTTTTAAAGAATTCAAAGCAATAAACAACAGGCTCTTTAACCAAGGCAACGTTCGCCTAACATGTATATGTTAACAGGTAAAATAGCTGTTCACACTGTATATTTTTCTACTTTTTGTAATGCTATTTTATTTTTATTTAAGATGTTTACATTTTCGATTGTTTAATTCTAGTCTTTTAACTGTCTAATGTACAATGCCTGGTCTTTTGCTGCTGCAGCGTAAACATTTCCCCAATTGGTATCAATAAAGTACTTCTTATTTGATCTTAATCCTCAAATATTAGCAAATGTTACTTTAAAAAAAACCAAAAAACATTGATGTGACTACATACACATATCGATATGTTGTATAAATATTGCAAATCAAAACCTTTATTGACCACTAATTACCAAAAATTGCATTTCTATCCTGGTATTAATGCATTCAAATCGTGATTCAAATGGCCCGCCACGAACTTCCGGGGAACTATTGAGTCTCCCTGAACCACGTGACGATCAAGCATTTTGGACTTCCGTTGTCGCAACTCTGCTATCTATATGGTGCTGCCTAAGACCAGTATCGAGGAATGTTAAGCCCTCCCACTATTTTCCAAGAGGGCGTTGCCAGATTTTCAATTTCAGGTTTTAACCAGGAGATGGCGATTCATTCACAAATACAGAAAGACAAGTTTCATGGACTTTCAGTTGTGTTTTGAAGAACATTTGAACACATCAATATTTTAGATCAACTAAAGTATAACTAATCTTGTAATTCAACAATATATAGTCTTTATATATTAAATAATCATAATAATAATGTAAATGTTTACATTACACTTCTTTATTTGTTATGCTCATACTTTTACCTTTACAATCGTTTGCTTTAATATGCAGTATATTGTTTGTATATTTTTGTGTTTGCTTCCTCCTGCTCCCTTTCGGACACATACTGTATGATTTATTATTATTATTATTAATATGAAGATATTATTAAGATAAGATGTTACTTTATTGATTGAACATTTTAGTTTAGAATGTGCTGTCCCACGGTAATTCAGAAGGCTCACAGGTCACATTCCGACCATTATTTAAAACAATAGGTGCTTTCACACCGTCTACAGTTTGATTTGTATAGAGGGAGCTCTGTGGCTGAATGGCCAGCGATTAGGTGTGGCGCATTTATCATAGGTGGTCAGAGCTAACTGCCTGCCGTCAGATTTCATTTAAAAAACAGATCTGATTTTAAGACTATTTCTGCGCTCATAAAGAATGATAAGAATAAGAATAATGCGTATTTTACTGGCTTCATTCATTAGTGAGTTTATTTAACACTAGAACTGCCAATCGGGTCAATTTGTGTGATGTGTGATGTGTGTTGTGTGTGTGCAATGTAACTTTTTTTCAATAAAATATTAAAGTCTCCCAGTCCGTGACTATTCCTGAAAGTGTGTTATGTAGCACCCTATTTTGTTAAAAATTGCATTCTAATAGCGGGATTTGACAGTTTTAGGTAGGCCTATACAAAAACCTCTGGCGGTTCTAGTGTTAAGGTAATTAGGTACAGTAGAAGCCCTTTTTTATCAGTAACGAATTTAGCAGTTGAACATAAAAGTCAACTAACTGAGGGTCACTTGCAATGACAGTGTTGTGTCTAACTGTAAGCTTGTCACTCAGAGTAACCTACAGTTAATTTAGCTGCTGGAGAAGAAAGATCGGGGGGGGGAGGGGGGGGGGGGGAGAGAGCTGTGGTTGATGGGCCATTAGTTGTGTAAATACACAGCTGAGAGCTGCCGTTTCATTGCCGTTTAAAAAACTGACTATTTTTCTTACCGGATGCATGTCAATTTAAATCAATACATACACCTATTTTTTATGTTATGGAAATCTAAGACCCAACACACTGGAGAGTACAAGTCAGAGTGATCAAAAACAAATAAATGGTGAATCAGACAGAGTTGTCTTTCTGGTTATTTATTTGAAGCTTCAAATACATAGATACAATAAAAATAAAGACACAGGTTCCACAGAGTATATGATAGTCTGCAGGAGTGTGCGCAGATATAATAGGAAAGCAAAGCTTATATACAAGAAAGGGCGGGAAGCTCAGACTATCTGTCTTCACACGGTCTCATTGTTATTAGACACCTGTCCTTGAGCTCAGAATAGGGAAGTTCTTGTGAGACTTTGTGTGGAGAGGAGTAGCCTCAACATAGTCTGCCAAATCAGCTGTGTGGCCTTGAAGCGCTTGGGAATAAACCCACAGTAGAGTAAAGTAAGAAAACAGCACATCTCAGGAAATGAGAAGCATTTGGTTTAAACATATCAGGATATAATAAAAATGTCCACTACAATCAATAAAAACATTTTCTAAATCCAAAAAAGCATTTCAATTAATATTGGGAGTCATGTCGTTACATTGTTGAGAATGTGGCCATGTAATAAGCGGGATAATTTGCAGCGACTTGTTCCTTATGGGGAAAATAACACCATTCATGCTGATCAAGATCCTGACCTGCCGACGAGACTCCATTAAAATATAAATATTTTTAGTGAATTACTGTGTTTAGGCACGTTGATAACGTTTTAATGAAGTTGAATACAGTATATTCATATGTGTCAGTGATTTCATGTCAATTCGGCGAACATAAACATAAATGATCGTGGTGAAGATGATTAAATTAGGATTAAAAATCGAGAGCCGGGCTGCAGTTCCTCCCGTTCATTTTTTCCGACTAAACATTATTTTGTTAAATAACAACATGGTGATGTCTTGTAAATGATTACATGTCTCTTATTTAGCACAGAGTATGATATCCGTGACATATGGATCTTAACAAAGTTCCGCTGTACATCCAGCGTACTGTATCTGACTTTATTTCACATGAGCTTCAGTGTGGAACCCCACTGCACCCCTTGGTGGATCAATGATCAATTGCAGCTGGCTTCATTATAATTACATTTATTTATCACGGGGGCGGTCTCAAGTCAAGCTGGAGGTTTTCCCTTGAGCGAGGGCAGATTACGTACCAATCATGGCCCTCGCGTTTCAAACTGTCTGAAATGAAGCGCTACATCTCTAGGTCAACAACAATTAGAAAATCATTGTAGTCTGTTTTTATTTATGTTTTACACAAAATCCGAACTTCACCTGAATTTCGGTTTGTAAATGTGTTGGATAGATAGTGGCTCAGTCATAGGGGCTTGGACTGGGAGCTGTAGGGTCACCGGTTCAAGTCCCCGACCAGACCTAAAATATGGAGTGTGGACTGCTACTTGGAGAGGTCCCAGTTCACCTCCTGCTCTGCTGTGGTGCCCTTGAGCAAGGCACCGGACACCCCCCTTCCAGCCTCACTCCCATTGCTCCCTGGGCACTGTACACTAGCTGCCCACTGCTCCTAGTACTTGACTCCTGGTACTAGGATGGGTTAAATGCAGAGGACATATTTCACTGTGTGTGCTGTGTGCTCTGCATGTGTGACCATTAAAGAGGGTTACATCCCTCCCAATTATATTCTAGAAGTATTGCAGAGATGAGTGTCATATGAGTGGGAATGTTGTTTGCATCCACATTTTTATTAAGGTCACAAGGTGGTGTACTGTATGTTGGGCATGCATTTTTATATCCAATAACAATAAATAACAAATAAACAATTACATCTGACAATGGAAGTTATGTAATATTCCCGTAGTTAAGATCTTGAGCAGTCTTGGAATAAATTCAGCCTTGTCTAAGAACGAAACAATACAATGGTAAAATGCAGTAAATTCAAAGACAAGACCTCAAAAAAGTGGTCTTGAGACAAAGACCGATATGGACTCTTAAAACACTGAGTACATTAAAGTATATTATCAGATAAAAGCTATAGTAAAGGTGCAATGAAATTATAGAAATATTAGACATAATGATATAATATAGTATTAAACAAAAGCCTGATAATTAAATGTCTAAACTGCAATGAAATGTAGGTAGTATTAGACATAATAATAATAATAATATTCATTATTATTATTATGTTATTATTATTAGCATTTTTCATAGAAACATGAATTGTCAGGAGCATCCGGCAGTCAGCCAATCAGAGCTCCTTCTGTGTGAATATTCATGAGCGGGTGCAATACCCAAAACCAGCTGTATGAGCGCTGTTCTGACACACAGAAAATACAAAATGTCTGGTTTTTGGTTATTTAAGCTTTCTACACCTATAGAAACACTTCTACGCTTTTAGAATTTGTATTTATTAGCAGGACACCGACCCTGTCCTGTTAATAAAAAATGTCTGGCTAATGTCGGTGTGTATTCATACCAAAAGTCCTCCACACACACACACACAAAATCCTTGAAAATGCTTGAAATTGTACGAGGTGTTTTCAAGGTTTGAAAAGTGCTTGCATTTTGGGAATGGTGCTTGAATTTGGGATAAAGTGCTTGAAATTGTAAATGCTTTACTTCGCTTTTTAGATTAAAAGAAAATAAAGAAGTCGGAGCGCGCTTAATTGCTTCGCTTTTACATAAAACAGCCCTGCTCCGGCCTTCCCGCGATATGCGCGTGACCTGCAAGTGTTTTTGTTACGTATGACCTGGGCATTCTGATGAGAGTGATAGATGACAGTATGCCAGGAGGTTGCAGTTACAACAAGCGTTGGCTAGCAGAAGACAAATACAAGCCATGGCTAAGACGAGGGTCAATCCCACAAGTAGCCTCCTGCAAAGTTTTCAAAAAATAACGATGGGAGTGTATGCGCTGAAGAGCCACATGAAAGGTACGCCGTAGTAGAGCATTTTAGATTAGGCTAACATTGCATGTTACGTTTGTTTAAGCTAACGTTAGCAAGCTGAATAGCGAACTCGATGAGGGATAATAATAATTGCAGAGGACAATCATTTCAGAGGAGCGTACCGATGTTAATATGTGCGTTACAGTCGCTATCGTGTGGTGTTCAGAGGATGAAGCACTCACGGCATTTCGTGTTATAGTCACGAAATATAATCTATTGATTCGACACAGAGCGATTTTAAAAGCAATGTATTTCTACTGGTAGTATGTTTCGTGCCTAAACCAAATGTGATTTGCTCTATTGAAATCAGTCACATTGACCCGAAGACACATTTTCGTTTGTATTACTGGTCTGGGGGAAGCTCGCGAGTGTGTTTGTGTATTGTGTTTGTGGACCGGGGAAACACCGGCTGTTGTTATGCTTGCTGTGACGTTAAATTACTCCGTTCTCCGCTTCAAAGTTGTATTTATCATCTGAATTTCCGGAAACAATTTTATGTATTCTGAAAGCCAATACTTTGTTTATTTGAAAACAAACTGTCTTTTATATAAAATTGTTTACAAAAAAGTATTATACAAGTAAAACTACATTTAGCTTTAATCCCATGTAATTGTAGAATGAACAGTCTTCCTTTGAAAATGTATAAGTCAGGTGCCTTGAGTTGTCAAAATTACCTACAAATCATTGTACACATTTGTAAATATTATTTTCCACTTGTTACCATTGTGAGTCTATTTTTATGCAGCTCTGTGTGATTTTGTGGCTACAATTCAGGCTAATACGCTACCAGAGGTGGAATAAGTACTCAGATCTTGTACTTGAGTAAAAGTAGAAGTACCAGAGTGTAGGAATGTATGTGTGTGTGTGTGTGTGTGTGTGTGTGTGTGTGTGTGTGTGTGTGTGTGTGTGTGTGGTGTGTGTGTGTGTGTGTGTGTGTGTGTGTGTGTGTGTGTGTGTGTGTGTGTGTGTGTGTGTGTGTGTGTGTGTGTGTTACAGTAAAAGTCCTGCATTCAAAATGTTCCTCAAGTAAAATTATAAAAGTATTCTCATCAAAATATAGTTAAAGTAGCGACAGTAAAAGTAGTCATTGTGCAGATTGGTCCATTTCAGAATAATATATATGATATGTTTTATAATGATTGATCATGAAAGTGTTCTCAAAGCTGGTAAAGGTGCAGCTAGTTTGAATGACTTTGTATACTGCAGGGTAGCTTGTGAATTTACTCCAGGTGGAACTAAAGTCTGATTTAACACTTGATTAGATTTCACATCATTCATCCACATCTGTGAAGTAACTAAAGGTATTAAATACATGTAGTGGAGTAAAAGTACACCATTTACCTCTGACTTATGTTTACTGCCACCTAAAAGTACCTCAAAAATAGTAATCAATAATGTATTGAAAAGTTATTTGGCTGATTGTTTTATATTGGCTCAGCCAGGTTATATGGGAGGCCCAGTCTACGTACAGATCACTCATTTTGAAATATTAAACTTAGTTTTCTTTTCTTTAATTTTTCATCCTCATGTAGAATGCTATCACGAAACACACATTTGGTTGTTTATAGCATAAAGAACATCTGATTTAATGTGAGGTAGGGAAATAATCATTTGAGTATAAGTATGTGTACACTATATAAATATGTAATTTACAACAGCTGTAAGATGCTTGAAAAGCTTGAAAATGCACCTTGAAAATGCTTGAATTTGACTTTGGAAAAGGTGTAAGAACCCTGACACACACACACACACACACACACACACACACACACACACAGTATTGTATGAGAGGTTCCAGGTTGAATTGAGGCGAATATTTGTAATGTTCAGAGGTTGTTGTGTTTACTATTCATGAGAATATTTGTCATTGTTCAAATGATAAACAAACATTTGCATATTTGTCCACTCATAAGTGGTATAAGAGTATTCAAAACTTGAAATATCCCTCAGACAAAAGATTTGCAATTCATTTGCGATTAATCGCCATTAACTATGGACAATCATGTGATTAATCGCGATTAAATATTTGAATCGACTGACAGCCCTAGTTTTAATGTGTAGATTGTCTTTGAGAACTGCTCACCTGTGGAGATTGCAGTGGCAAAGTTTTCCTGTGTAGGTGGAACAGCACTCTGCAACCACAATGAACGAGGTACAACAATACTGGACTCAATTGCAACGACTCACTTTTTAATGAGAACAAATAAACAAAGTTTAAACAAAAGATCACTCTTGCGAGGACAAAATAAAGCTCTTGGTTTCTAACAAACCAAAAACTCTCCTCTCTCGTAACACGCTGGGTCTCTGGACATGTGAAGCACACTGAAACAAGACAAACTGGTACAAGACAAAGGGAGACAAGGACTATTTAAACATGAGGTGAGTGGGAACAGGTGGAAACAATCAGGGGCGGGGCAGACACTGACGATAGCGGGAAAACACACAAAGGGAGGAAGTAACGGGGCCTGAAATGAAAGACAAAAGGTAAGTACTAAATAAAATAGGAAATGGGAAAACGAGACATGACATGAAACACGGGGACTTGACTAGAGATGATAGACAGGCTTGAAGTAACATGAAAACCTGACTACATAAATACCTGACTAGACTTGGAATGACGTAAATACCTGACTAAACATGAAATGAAAGACATAAAACAAACACAACTAACACATTTGACGAGACACCACATGTTGCACTGCTGTTCCAGACCGCACACTACTCCACACTCAACCTGGCTGCTGTACCCCCTGTCCTTAGCTGCACTGAAACAGAGCAGCGATGGCACAAGTCAAGAACCATGGTAAGTGCAGTATGTGTTCACAACCAATCCACGGTTTAATGAGTATTTCCTTTGTGTCAAGAGCTGATCTTGTATGTTGCATCAACAACCTTTTCAATTAATTTGACAATTTTTTTGTGTAATTTAATAGGGTGTGAAACCAGGCAGAGTGAGTGACATGGTGTTCATTTCCACTAAGCCAAAGCAGTTTACAGTAGCTGACGGTGTAAGGTAATATCTATTGTCCTAAGTAATTGTATGTAGCCTGCTATATAACTTTGTGATTGTTGTCTGAGTGTAAACATTTTCTTAAAGTCCTAATTATCATATGAACATGTTCAAAGGAGTACATGTTACAAGGCCGTGCAGGGGGAGCTGCCAGACCCAGATGTCCTCAAAGTCAGTGAGGTATACAAGAGCCTCATCCCAATACCCCTCCTCGACTCCTCCTTTCCCTCACTCGCTTCCCTTCCTTGCGTCTTAGCTCCGCCTCCGTAAGATGCGAGCGAGAGACACGAGGAGGTGACGCGAGGACAGAGAAGTCCTCAGGTATTAATTGGAATGGCCTCGTTCACTCAAACGTCACTCTTAAACAACGTCTGTTAATGATGACATGTGCACAGCTGTATCCCCTCTCATCGGGCTTAACTGAATAACCCCTTAGAACCGGCCCATTTGTTGTTAAATATTTATTTAAATGAATGAATCTTTCTCTTGTTAGTCAAGGAATTCAATGTATGATGGTTGGTCCTGCTTTTGTGTTCCGTTTTGGTGTAAAATGTAGCCTACATTTAAATAAATATATAATTATAGTAATGTGAAAGCCTTTTTAGAAATGAATTGCACATAGTAATTCCCACGGAGCTGTGAGCACTTATAGCACTTGTGACGCTTTTCCACTCATCTTCCAGTTGTCGGTTTTCCTCTGTTGAAATCGACCAGCTGTGAAGGTGGGGGCGGGGCTTTTATAGTGAGTCTGCTCGCGTGTATCCCATGGATGTATAATAAGAACTGGATACAGCGTGGGAGGCGGGGCCTCATTCATTCCTATGAGAGAACTCATTAGCGCATGATGATAAAATGGCCCAACTTTTGAGAGAGCGAAACGTCACAGATTACCCGGCATGCCTGAGAAGTACCCGTATGTGCACTCATACTGTAGCGCATGCGCAACTTTAACCAAAATGCTCGTTCACATCAAGCACGTCAATTTGCGTACACGTAACAGCACCACGCGTTCATGACAGCATGGTAATGGATTGTTGTTATCATGGATTTGATATTAACGAGGCGGCAGTTAGCAGCTAGCGGCTAGCTAGTAGGCCTAATGATGCTAATGTACACACAATGTACTTATATTACGCTGTAACAGGATCTAGTGATATCCAAGCAACAGAGCTTCATTTAGCATGAAATAATTATTGCACTGTATAGCCTATATATAGGCTATACAGTGCAAGTATATATAGGTAGCTCGTAATTATTCCATGCAAAGAGAACAGAGGCCTTCAGGGAAAACTCTGGGTTTCCGGTTCTACGACGCTGGTTCTCTTTTTAGCGGGCTAGATCTCCATGGTAACTTATGCTATGCGGCTAACCTGCCCCGGAGCAGGTTAGGTTGCAGGCTAAGAGATCAACTCAGTGAAAGCACTGCCTGCTGACCAATCAGAGCTCAGTGTGCGGAGTTTAAAGCGATCAAGTCATATTACAGGAGAAAGGAAATACAGAAAAACTGCCATTTTAGGAAAGACGGCCGGCGAAAATCACCGACTGTGTGAACGTGAACATTAATAGAATATCACCTCCCATCTTCAGAGCAATCTGACTATTATAACATTAGCGTTAAGAAAGCTTAATTAACTAGAAAATGCATTTCCTGCAGAAAATGCGTGCGAATGCTGTAAACTGTGAACATTTATGGCTGAATTTAGCTGAAAAATCTGAATATGTTATTAGCTGAATGGTAGCTGCTTTTAGCTAAACAAATGCAGAAAAAGCTTAATATTTAAAAGAAAAGGTTTAAAAAAGGTATAAACAACAACATGTATAGCCTTGATGTCCTGAAATAGCTGAATAATGTAATAGTTGAATGGGTTCTGCAGCTGAAAATAGGCTGAAGGAGTTAAATATCAGATGTAAGTAGTAGTGAATGAATTTGTATTAAGATGAGAAAAGAAAGTAAAAAGGCTTGGGAAACTTTTGAACTAACTTGATGGTGAATTATCTGTCGCCATGGCAACGGCATTTGATGACATCCATAATACTCTTAGATGTGTTGATGGCTGCATTGTTACCAAACCTGTGAAGTTTTGGGCCATTTCGAGTATTTTCACTGAAGTTATGAGAAAACCGTGTTTCATGGTGAGCATTGTGTTGCCATGGCAACGGCATTTGAAGAAATCTCAAAACTGTCACATAGATGTCTTCACGGCTGGACTGTTAGCACATGTGAAGTTTGAGCACTCTTTGAACATTTGCATAGGAGTTATAGTGACATGATATTTTATGGCGAGGGATGCGTTTCCATGGAAACGGCATATGGTGAGATCTCAGATTTGGCGTAGAGCTGTTGAGGCATGGACCGGTGATATACAAGTGAAGATTGGGGGACGATTGGACCGTGTCCATTGGACTTATAAGCGACATCATGTTTTATGGCGAGTGATGCGTTTCCATGGAAACGGCATATGGTGAGATCTCAGATTTGGCGTAGAGCTCTTGAGGCATGGACCGGTGATATACAAGTGAAGATTGGGGGACGATTGGAAAGTGTCGATTGGACTTACAGCCTCATCGTGTTTCATGGCGAGTGGTCTGTCGTCATGGCAACGACATTTGATGACACCCCATACTACGCTTAGATGCATTGATGGCTGCATCGTTATCAAACCTGTGAAGTTCTGGGCTGTTTGGAGTATTTTCACTGAAGCTATGAGAAAACCGTGTTTCAAGGCGAGCATTGTGTTGCCATGGCAACGGCATTTGAAGAAATCTCAAAACTGTCCAGAAGATGTCTTCACAGCTGGACTGTTGAAGTCTGCTGCATGTCAGTTGGAGTGATGACATCATCGTGTTCCATTGCACAGGTGTTTATAGTTGAACTAACGAGCTCTGTAGAGATCACAGGTTTCCATTGTTCTGAATGAGAGATGAACCTCTTACATGTGAACGTTTTGTGGAAGAACCGTAACAGATATCTGTGAAATTTCAAAACGTGAAGCATGTCAAGGAAGTTGAGTATCTGAAGTGTAATTGTTGTGTACTTTCGGGTTAATAATGTGGCCTTTTTGGAAGTTTAACTAAAGGTGTGCGACTGCTACCGTGAGGAAATATCTGCCTGAAATTACAATGGGCTTCAATGGAGGAATGTTGAACGTTTTTGTCACTTCATGCCCTCAAGAGGCATTTTGTTTAATATTTTTTTCTTATTTATTTTTTATTTTTCAACCTAGGAGAGGTTTTCCTACGTTTTCCCCGAAAAAATATGTCTGAGGAGTGTAGGGTTTGGGAATTATGGCAAGTTTAAAATATTTTTGGGGGAGAATTTCGAGCTGTCCTGCACTCTAATGTTAAAATCTGAAAAGGCCTTTCTGCTAAGCTCCAAACTAAATTCAATATCTCAAAAAGTATAAAAGATATCAAAAATATTGTATACAAGTTTTATAGCTGAAGGTATTGTGATCATTTGAAAGTTGGAATGAAGTGTCTGGCTGAAATTATGTGGAAGGAGAAGCATTTGGCGCAAAGTGTAGGAAAAGTGGATTTGAAGGCATCTCCCATTGACTTCAATGTTAAAAAAATAGTTTAAAAAGCTGAATATTTCAAAAGGTATGAAATATTTTGAAAAAGTTGAAAGTTTCTCATCAATTGCTGAAAAGGCTGAATAGTTTAATATTTGAATGGTTTCTGCAGCTGAAAGTAAGCTGAAGGTATGGAGTGCCAAAGTATTGGCTGAAATAATAAGTTTAAGGGGAAGAATACATATTTGAAGCACTATAGTGGAATGCTGTAAACAGCATTCGCACTAAATATCTGCCACAACATAAGTAACCGGATCAAAGTAACATTACGTACAGTCCGCGGCATATCACATCATAATGTATCATATTTCCTTATCTGAGTCAGCTTCCTGAGCCGTATCTGGCCGTGCAACACTCACAGTGTCACATACTGTATGCAGAAGTATTATTTTAAGCAACACATTAAGTTGACGAAATACTCGAGTCAAATGTAATTAAAGTCAGATCGTGTTTTAGACGGGGCATATCATAAACCTGTTAATGTACGCATTCAAACACTTGTTCTTTTACCAGCTGTATTCACCTTGCAGGTGCAACTATGTGGCTTTTATCCCAGATAAAGTGTTTAAGTCATGGATGTTTAAAGTTTAACTTCTTCATATGTCTAATATTATAGTTTACTTTTCATTCAGGAAGTATGACGCTGCGCTGTCAGTACGCTTGTCCATGTTTGTGAATGCTCCAAATACCACCCCTTTCATGTGAACGCGCACCTAACTAGATAGGACATGGCTGGCTTGAGCGATCCACTTGATAACCCGCATCGTAGTACAGTTTAGCGAGAGCGCGTATGTTTTGGATTAGGCCAACCGGCTAACTCAAACATATCCAGGTTAGGTTGAACCAGCTTCATAGTACAGGCCTCAGGTGTAGCTCCTTTCTGTACTCTGTTCAGTCCTCCAGCTGTGACCAATAAGTCTCCTGGTCGAAAATGCCTACTACACACACAGGTATTTTTTGTGGGGCTGAAATTGTCCCTACGGACCTTGATCAGCCACTGAGCCTTTACCTCAGCATCAATTGGAAATTAATGGAAACTTATCTCCCGATTATAACGGGACAAATTTGTACAACAATGTGCCAACTTTCTTACCCGCTGGAAGGCCAATCGCCTTTCTTTAACCCCAAATCCGCTCATTCTTGCTCTTGCTGTCTATGTCCAAACAAACTGTCAAACTGTCAAAACTCTGTACTCAAACCAGAAGTATTCACCCTCACCCCCACCCACCGGAAGTTGATAGACGCCATCTTGTGCACAGAGCCTATTGGAATGTTGTATCGGTACTAGTGTACTGTCTCCCCATGGAACACAATCTCTGGTAACCTTTGCCATGTTCTTTAATACCACCTTTAAGCCAACATGTCTGACACCCACCCATGGATACACAAGTACCATAACATAACTGTCTTTTTGTTTTGCACACATTTTCACTTCCAGGAGGTGGACGCTTTTCAATTTTTGGATACCTCATGAGTATTTCACTTGGGCTACCATAGATCTATTATGTATTTGCACTCAAGTTTATCTAATTGGCATAATAAAAATGTAATACATCCATGCTCCAAAGCGAATAAACCCATATTCTTTCAACAAGCTTTTGGCCTTTCTTTTAACAACGCCCTTAATTTTAATCCAGATAGACCAATGTAAAACGAAACCACTAATATCTGTCTACGCCATACAGAATGTTATGTTATGGGTTGATTTGTATATAACCATTAACGGTTTTTTTTCCATGTTTATTGACACATTTGTTTTTCTAGCCCAATATTGAGTTAATATAAGTCAATTAGTTGCATACAATAGAGCAACATTTCTATGCAGCATGTTTCATATTCAAGGAAATAAAACATTATGTCAATGTTAAATAGGTTTTGAAGAGTGGGATTACTGAATGCTAATGATGGCCTATCCAGAGAAGCAAAGTCTATTCATCGAATAATGTTGTTTTCCCTTTTATGTCAATAGTTTATTTATAATGCAGAGTTGACAGCAGAGTGTAATGCCCATCATAATAATTGGACAGGCTCCAATACGTCCATAACTCTGCCGCCAGGCTTCTCACCCGCGCCAAGCCATGGCAACATATCACCCCCATCCACCTACACTGGCTGCCGGTCAAGTCCCGGATTCAGCACAAAACACTCCTCCTCACGTACAAGTCCCTCCTTACCCTCGTCCCCCAGTACTTATCGGACCTCCTCCATCCCTACACCCCTTCTCAGAGTCTGCGGTCCTCAGACACGGGCCTGCTCTCCATCCCCCGCGCTCGCCTCCGAACTGTTGGTGATAGGGCATTCAGTGTTGCGGCCCCCACCCTCTGGAATGCTCTTCCTGCAGAGATGCGTAATGCTGCCCCCCTGGACATCTTCAAATCATCATTAAAAACACACCTGTTCACCCTGGCCCTCGGGCCCTAGCCCTTTCTTGGTCCTCCGGCTTCCTTTATTTTTTGTTTGCCCTTTGATTGTCTGTTTGTTTTGTTTGTCCACCATGTACAGCGACCTTGGGTCCCTTGAAAGGCGCTATATAAATATCATTTATTATTATTATTATTATTATTATTATTATTATTATTATTGTGAAGGTAAACTTCTGTTGTTGCAATGTTGAGGTAGAATGAAGGAGTCTGGAACCGTTGTTAGCCAAAAGCACTGAAGAGTTTATTGATCACAGTACATTAATTACATACGGCCGGGGAGATCATCTAAGTTTCACACATGCCCAGTGCTCCACCAGCGATCTCTGAACCAAAAGACACAAAACATCTAACCAACACGAGGAGAGGCGGGCTTCCAGAAAGCCCGCGTATAATCAATTAGCCGATGCAAGACAATGATCTGCTTGTCTCAAAGAGATCCTGCCAGGTCAACCCTCGGACATAGGAGACGCGTTTGACCTGTGACCTCAACCTACAGAGAAGTCTCTGACTGACTACAAGCAGATGTTTGCAGTATCACAGACTCTAAGGAACCATAAAAGACTCTATAAACAGATCAGATGAAAATATTCTCTTACAATTATTATTATTATTATTATTATTATTATTATTATTATAATAAGCAGTCTAGTCTGCCATTATAACTGTCTTTGCTTCTTACATCACCTGTCTAGAACAGCTCCTGCTGAAATGAATTGATATTGCAGAGTAAGTAATTACTCATGCACACCCATATATGGTCTATAGTTATTGGGATGGAAATTAGTGAATATAAAATTACATAAGGTGACATTCTTTTTTATTGAGTTTCCTGAATATCCTAGGAAGAGTAATACCCTGTCCGGAGTTGTATTTCTCTTGGGGTTTGCGGATGAAATGCTTAAACTAATTTGTTCTTCCTACCATTTATGTCCACAGATAACTATAGGCTTTAAAATATTCCAGTGTATGGCAGTAGAGTAGTTATACGGCTATGGGCTACGGATAGAGTTCAATTTTTTGTTTTGTGATATAATTAATTCCTTGACACTGTACACCTGTGTTAAAATGTTATTTCCATTTTGTACTTAACATGGATCCCACACAAAATAACAAGCTTTTGGAGAATGCAACAAATGTCAATCAAAAAGTGATCATGTGTTAATGAGTCACAATGTGAAAGAATAACTCTGTGGATTTGCTTAGTTTGACCTATATAATCTACTGTAGAGCTCCATTCTGCGTATGTGCAGTTATAAATCCAAAAGGGTACTCAGCCCCAGAAAGATCACATCAGAGACACTTGACCAGGTATCCTCATTATCATGGTTACTAAAATGGTCTGTGTCATGATGGCCCCATCAATCAGTCAGTAACTTAATGGCTGCCACTGTCTCCTCATACTGGCTGTGGTCTACACATGATCTAATTTATATTACTACAACCCTTCATAAGATCCTCAACAGTTTATTTTTTCTGCATTATTGTTTTTAATTCTATTCGTTTTTTACTAAGTTTTCTCGTTGTTGTCCAAGTAATATTAACCAATCATGTTCAAGAAAATGTTGGTTTAATGCAGGTATACAGTACTTGAGGAGACCAATTAAGGCATGTTAGTTTAGCACAAAGGCTGGAAAAGGGGGGAAAAAGCCTAGTACAAAATATAATCCACCTACCAGGACCTAGTTAGCACCCTAGTGTATATCTTGCTTTGTATAAATGCTAAATGTACTCTGTTTAGGATGACCCTGAATTGGACAAATAATAAAATACTTGGTAATTTTTGCATGTCATCAAAAACTAAATTGAAAAATTGGCAGTGATGAGACATACAACAATGGATCTTGTCAACAAACCTTTGCCAAGAAAGCAGGTAAGTATAGAGTTTCAGAAATGTATTTCTTGAAAAGGTATTCAACATTATTGGTCTAATGTTCATTTGGGATTGGGTTGGATTTTAAAGAACATACCAAGTTTAATGAGTAATATTAACCCTGACAATGCCCTACTATTGAGCTCTGAACAGTCTCGAGATAGTTGAACATTCCAACGGAACCTGGGACACAACACCTTTCTAACACTCAAACTGTTGCAGCAGGTTTCTTCAAAACCTGTTCAAAATGTCTTCACATTTCTTCAAATCAACATGATATTCCCTGAATAACTCCTCGATCCATTTCCCAAAGGGCATTTGGGGGTTTATGCTTGAGAATGAAAGCATACAGCATTTGAAAGGTTTAGGGTGTCAGTCTTTGAATGGCTGAGAATCTCCTCATTCAGCACAGGTACATTTCTCAAGAGAATGCAAAGACATTTTTTGCAACAGTTCAAAGAGAGTTTCAAATAAAGTCTTGAAAAAGTCAGATGACTTTTTGCAGCTGCAAATCATGTTTTCATACATGATAAGAAGATGTCTACCAAGGTTAGAAAACATGTGTCCTCTACTCTCTATTTATTGCAGGGTGAGGGGCACACTTGAGAAATAATTCATTCAGTTGTTAACATAAGAGAAACAGACTCAGATTTGTAAGCTAAAAGTTGTGCAATATTGTACAAATTGCCGAAGCTTTGTAATGGAAATGAAGATAAAAAAGCAAGGCTGTTGTTCATTTTTCAAAGTTTCTGTTCACAAGTCAGTGTCCTTGTCCTCTGAAAATAGACTACTCAAATGCATGGAGTGCTTAGATCTGCAATTACATTTTGTTGCAATCATGCAATACTTTTGGGGGAATGCGATGGATCACAGTAGTTCGAGTCTGGGTTTCCTATATAGGTTTGAGATAAGGATTATTTACATCTAGGGGTTTGATCAACACTTAAAAAGGGTACACTTACATTGGTAGAAAGTATAGATCCATTGGAGATATATTACAATAATATCCTTGCCAGATACACAAGGTTTTAAGTTATTGCTCATGGAGTTCAGCCTGAAATCCCTGTACTGTAGTGAACCTTTTAGGAAATCCACTTACAGTGAAACATTCTCAGGTCAAAGGTCTACTTATTTGTTTTGGATTAGGATCTTTCAAACAGATCTTACTGTCTTCAAATCACTGAACGAACTTGGGCCTGGTGTCATCATGCCTTAAAGGGAGAACTTAAGTCACATAAGAACAAGCGGTTGTATATAAGTTGTATTGTAACTAATGTCTTGGTTCAAGAATGGTTTGAACCCAGAATGGGCACAGTATCGACCAGGAAGAGCTCAAAGTCCTCAACCAGGTATCAAGGTGACAACTCACATTGGACACCAAGGACCATCCTGACATGTAAACATGTGCAAAACTTGTTTGTGCTGCACGCTGATGAAGTGTCAACACACCTTTGGAAGGGGACCAACTTGGGCCTCTAATGCAGCAAATCATTCAATGCAACTGGCCCATGAATGACAAAACAAGGTCTGTGTTTCACTCTGTGCGTATTTAAGCTGGAGGGAGTGAGACACATGCTCATGTAATGATCCCTTCAAGCTGTTAGACATCTGCTCCTAGCCTCAGCTATAGTAGTCAAATGTGTGGTTACAAACATAGTTGCACTGCCAATTCATAATTAATTTGGACAAACACACCTGTTGCTGAAATTGTTTATATTACTGGCTGAAATGGCTGCTGGATATACATATCAAATATCTTTCTTACTTGGATAAAGGTCCCTGGCTGCTTTATGCGATTAGTTTTATAAATACAAAAGGATTGGTTATATTCATTCCTGTGGATTTGTTTAATGTTATTGGGATCCCATTTTGAACAGAGTGCACAAATGTCAAAACATCATGAATGTATTTGCAATAGATTTGGACTTTGTTGACATGGCAAGAAATCCATAAGTGAAAAGCCCATGCGTGGAAATTGCATAATTATCAAGAACCCAGCAAATATATGAACCGGAACCTCCAAATGTCCTATCCTTTTTGCTAATCAATGTTATTGGTCCCCCTTGACATCTGTTTGTTGGTTTTGAAAATATGCAACCAATTAAGGTATTGATAAAACGTTTTGTATATTTTTAACCCCATTGGATCCTGAAAATGTATCGCAAAACCTCACAACACGTCTTTGATAAATAATGCCTAGGCAATCTTGTCTGACTCTGCAGATCAAAGACGGGCTCTTGCTGTTAAAGGATCTTCCTCTTGGTCTTCAAGCAATCGCTAGGCAGATTTCCTCCTTGAAAGTGCTCCAGCAGTTTTCCGGCTTGGCAAGGTTCGGAATGTTGACCCCGACTGTCTTCAATCTCGCCGCTTAAAGGTCACCTATTATGCAAAATCCACTTTTTCATATCTTTTATACATAGGCTAAACATGTGTCCTCTCTGTGTCAAGAGATCCTGAAAGTTTCAGCTCTTTTGAAACAGGGCTGATCAACTGAAGGGTTTATGGGATGCTACAATGCATGATCTGTTTGGTATTTAGAGCCAAACACTTCAGAGACATGTTTTGTATATATCTGAGACCTATAATATATTGATGAAAAACAGTATAATAGGGGACATTTAACCCTAAAACTAGCTAGTGGGCCTCCCTGTCTATCAAATAATCTCTAATGTCAACATTGTGACTATAGTGTAGATGAAAGTGTTTGCAGAGAAGACGCGCAAAGCTAGCTAGCTACCTTCAAGGCCTCACATCTGACCGTTCTTCATTGCACTGTCATCCATTCGTTTTTTTGGTTTTGTGTTGTCATTTAATAACTAATTAATAGGAGCATAATTTACAAAAAAAATAACATCATGCTGTATTGAAGATGCCTTGACACCTCCAAAGGTGAAAAGCCCTATAGACACTCTGTGTTCTCTCTTCTTTGTACAGTCTTCTTACAGTTGAGCTTAAGTATTAGCATGAATAATGTTGCCCCATTATCACTATATGCTGATTTAGCATATTTTAGTGTTATCAGTTAGTGAATGTTAAGTGCACAGAGCCTATTAAAAAAGACGGACCATGGTAATTCTATGGAAATACAGTGTGGAGTAAAAAGATAATGAGCGTTGGGTTAGCATTAGCAACAGTAGAAACAGGATTGTAAGGGATTAGTGTGTATAATGTGCCGCTAACCACTTAAGCAAATTTGGTTGGATAAGAAACACATTAATATCTCAGTATTATTCTATTATACCTAGATACTTAATTATTCAGCTCATTTTAGCAGACTTAAATACTTACCCAGAGGTGGAAGAAGTACTCAGATATTGTACTTAAGGAAAAGTATATACCAGAGTGTAGGAATGTGTGTGTGTGTGTGTGTGTGTGTGTGTGTGTGTGTGTGTGTGTGTGTGTGTGTGTGTGTGTGTGTGTGTGTGTGTGTGTGTGTGTGTGTGTGTGTGTGTGTGTGTGTGTGTGTGTGTGTGTGTGTGTGTGTGTGCTTACCTTGTCCTTGTCCTTGGGCAATCTCGGCCTGGAACATTTATGTTTCTCTTGCTTTAGTTTAGCATAAACAGAGGTTAGTGTTTTTATTACTTTTTATTTGTGTTTAGAGATGAGGGGAATAAGTGATGTAAAATTAGTTGGGAATAAAACCAAATGTACAACTACGTGCAATAACATTCAACTGCTTATAGTCCTGGGAATATCCTACATCTTAACAGAAAACATTTCAGCAGCAAATCTTCCACTGAGCGTATAACTGCATCAGATCCACAGCAGGTCTCCCATCTGATCTGTTTGCACCCTCCTGACATTTACCAGGATATGATGAACCTAAGGATAACGGCTTCAATGTTTTATAACCGTAAAGCTACTGCCACCATGTGTAACGTGATTTGCTAGAAGAAAACACCCAGCAACACTTCCACATGCAGTTCTATTAACATAAAGAGCATGCAAACACCTGCAGGCTGTGTATTTAACCCTGCTGATTTAGCCTGAGGTTCATCAATAGTAAGGGAAAGGTAAGGGGTTTTATGCGTATAATCGAAATGTTGTAATATAACCAGGATTTCCCCCTTATTTTAGTCCCACTGGAGTTATCTCTGTATTGGTTTTTAACTATGGTGTAGGAATAGAATAGCGTTCTACTGTTGATCATAATTTAAACACCGGATCATCGATTCCTTCAGACTGCAGTCCTCGATCAGTCTCATGGACAATGTACAGTGTGTGACGGGTCACTGGTTTCTCCGCCTGTCAGCGGGAAGGAGTGTGGGATAGATAGGCTGGCCTCCCCCCAAGCCTCTGTCCTGGGAAATGCTCCATCATACAAATAAAATGATATAAATTGACTCTACCAGCTCTGGGGGAGGATTGATTATGACGATTTGGGTCAAAGAGTTGAACTGTTTCAAAAAGATGGTTGCAACTTTTAGAAGTTAGTGCCCATTTTGGGACTCACAGGTGCACAGATAATATTGCAATTTTAATGGTACAATTATGAATTGTAAATGGTCTAACAGTATGAAAGTGATACACCAACTATTAAGTTCCTTATAGCTAACTGTTTTTTCATTTTCTTACCATGCGTCTATGTTACTCTATTTTCAAAACCATTTTTCTTCTTTTAAATATATTCACAAACTGGATTTCAAGGACCCATAGGAATCATGCTATAAGTCTAAAATGTCAATGAGGCCCATCAGTCCCTTTCCCAAGTCAACTAAAAATAAGTTAAGTAGCACGGGGCATGCCATATAACCACAATCTCTAAGGTTTGTTTCCGGCCTTAGGACTTTTTATACATGTGAGACCCCTCCCCTCCAACAATTCCAGAACTGAATTGCGCCCAGGATTTGATTCTGCTAGGTTAGTAGAGCTGGCGAGTAGTTTAGGTTCAGCAGCAGCAGCAGAAGCAGCTGATGAATGGTTCAAATTACCCAACACATCAGAAGATGTTCCCTTCTGTTGTTTTTAGACACGGTAATTATAACAAATTAAGTCTGGACCGAGTCGGATTATTTGCTTTTCTTCCACATATGGAGAACAATTAATTTCTAGTGAAGGGCCCGATTCGAAGACAAACGAGTGGACTTTACTTCCCTGTACACATAACATTAATCTTTGCCAAGGAATTAATGTGATGCAAAGAGCTGCTGACTGCAGGATATTCATCTCTGCAGCACAACGTTCAACATCATTTGATTTAGCTCTGTACTTCATGCTATTGTGTCCAATAAAGTGTGATCTTATCTGACAGCAAACAAACAGGGCCGTGCATACAACATATCCATATCATGATAATCTCAGTGTTACAGCCGCTGTTTTCCTGGTGCTATTAACTCTGGTGTGTGTGTGTGTGTGTGTGTGTGTGTGTGTGTGTGTGTGTGTGTGTGTGTGTGTGTGTGTGTGTGTGTGTGTGTGTGTGTGTGTGTGTGTGTGTGTGTGTGTGTGTGTGTGTGTGTGTGTGTGTGTGTGTGTGTGGTGTGTGTGTGTGTGTGTGTGTGTGTGTGTGTGTGTGTGTGTGTGTGCAAATGAGCTGTACGGTTGCGCCGATGTCATTGGATGTCCCGCCCTCGTACCGTCCGAAGAGGTGATTGGACCGACGTCATCCAATCCCTGCCTGCTTCCGGCACATCTTCCGGGGGAGGAGTACAAAGGCCGGGGACGGAGATCATTCTGCAGGCTCTGTGTTGTGAGACAGACGCCTCTAGCCTCTTGTTGTGCTTACTTGTTATGCTCGATAATTCAGTGAATGTTCTGTGTTTTGTTATACTGCTTAGCAGCGTGTTAAAGTAGTGTTCTGTGTTTAGTGTTGTGTGGGTAAAGAAGACCAGGGGCCTATACTACGAAGCTGGTTCAACCTAACCTGGATATGTTTGAGTTAGCCGGTTCGCCGAATCCAAAACATACGCGCTCTCGCTAAACTGTACTACGACGCTGGTTATCAAGTGGATCGCTCAAGCCAGCCGTTTCCTATCTAGTTAGGTGCGCGTTCACATGAAAGGGGTGGTATTTGGAGCATTCGACCAATCACAAACATGGAGAAGCGTACTGACAGCGCAGCGTCATACTTCCTGAATGAAAAGTGAACTTTAATACTAGTCAAAAATGAAGAAGTTAAACTTTAAACATCCATGACTTAAACACTTTATCCAGGATAAAAGCCACATAGTCTGCACCTGCAAGGTGAATACAGCTGGCAAAACAAAAAGTGTTTGAATGCGTACATTAACAGGTTTATGATATCACTGCCCCGTCTAAAACACGATTTTACTTTAATTACATTTGTCTCGAGTGTTTCGTCAACTTAATGTGTTGCTTAAAATAATACTTCTGCATACAGTATGTGACACTGTGAGTGTTGCACGGCCAGATACGGCTCAGCTGACTCAGATAAGAAAATATATGATACATTATGATGTGATATGCCGTGGACTGTAGGCCTACTTAATGTTACTCTGATCCGGTTACTTATGTTGTGGCAGATATGTGGTAAGTGTTCTTAACGCTAATGTTATAATAGTCAGATTGCTCTGAAGATGGGAGGTGATATTCTATTAATGTTCACGTTCACACAGTCGGTGATTTTTGCCGGCCGTCTTTCCTGCGACGGCAGCTTTTCTGTATTTCCTTTCTCCTGTAATATGACTTGATCGCTTTAAACTCCGCACACTGAGCTCTGATTGGTCAGCAGGCAGTGCTTTCACTGAGTTGAGCTCTTAGCCTGCAACCTAACCTGGTCCCGACCAGTAAGTTACCATGGAGATCTAGCCTGCTAAAAAGAGAACCAGCTTCGTAGGACCGGAAAGCCGGAGTTTTCCCTGAATTTAGACGGCTAAGCGAAAATCCTGCTTCGTAGTATACCCCCCAGGTTAGCTTAGTGGTTAGCGCCTGTTGATTAGCATCAGCGGTGTTTTGTTACAGCGTTTTCAGTTTCATGTAGCACGTTTTAGTGAGGTTTTTGTTTCTCTTTTGTACTAATTATTACTGTGTATAATCTGTCAAACTCTCTTTTGGAGTCTCTTTATTTTGGTTGTCAACCAGTATTTGGCCCTTTGTTTGTGCCAAGCTTATGCCTTATTATTTTGTTTCACAACTAATAGTTATAATAAAACCACTTATAACTTTTACCAATTCCACTATGGTTTGTGTTGCTTCCCTTTGGTTCCCCTAGCCCAGTAGGAAACGTAATACATGGGGGCTCGTCCAGGATATTAACTCAACTTAACCTGGGGTTATAAGTGGGTTTTTTGTGGCTAAAAATAGTGTGTGCAGATTTAGCTGAGTATGGCATCTTTCAACCTAGAGTCTTTCTTAGTCTGGCCGTCCTATGAGGAGCTGGACCGGTGTCGTAAGGACGATTTGACGGAGATAGCGCGGCACTTCAGTCTTGTGGTGAGTCGGCAATTGTTAAAGAAAGAGTTGAAAGCATTGGTAGTGGATGAGATGGTGAGAAGAGAGTTACTTGTACTGGCTGTACCAGCTGAGCTCCCAGTGTCCAATGTTCTCACTGAAGATCTGTTACGTCCGAGGCATGAGGCGGAGTTTACATTTACTAAAGGAAGGGGTAGTGATAGCGAGGGGGGTGAGCCGTGTGAGGCACCGCTCACGCCGTTTCGCAAATGTCCACCATCTCCTGTTGGCAGTACAGATTCCCGGGAAGGGAGTAAACTCAAAGTCCGTCTCGCCCGGCTTCAGTTGGAAGCTAAAGACAAGGAGCAAGACAGGCAGTTACAGTTGGAACTAAGAAAGTTGGAAATGGACAAGGAAGTCCGAATACATCAGCTGGAGCTAGACTCCGAGCTGCGCGCCTCCGGTGCTTTTGGCCTTGTCGGAGGAAGCTCCCCACTTCATTCTCATCCACCTGCCTTCAACGTAGGTAAAAATATCTCGCTAGTGCCACTTTTCCGGGAGACTGAAGTGGACGCATATTTTGGTGCGTTTGAACGCATTGCAGCGGCACTACAGTGGCCGGCTAAGGCCTGGGCTCTGTTCATCCAGTGTAAACTTCACGGGAGAGCTCAGGAGGCGGTTGCTGCTCTTTCGCTGGAGGACAGTCTGGATTACGACTTTGTGAAGGGGGCCATACTTGTTGTACGAGTTAGTCCCCAAAGCTTATCGGCAGAAGTTTAGGAATGACAGGAAGGGTTCACACATGTCAAGTGTGCCAGGGAGAAGGGGATGTTGTTTACCAAGTGGATTGATTCCTGTAAAGCTGCGGAGTACGTTGCTTTGAAAGAATTAATCCTTATGGAGGAATTTAAGAGGGGTTTTCCTGATCATATTGTGGGGTACATAAACGAACAGAAAGTAACTTCTCTCTCTGCTGCTGCTGTACTGGCTGACGAATACGTGTTAACCCATAAATCGGTGTTTTCTCCGGCTGCTGAGAAATCTCGCCGTATGCCAGGTGCACCTGTTGGTCAGCCAGCGAAAATATTTACAATGAACAAAGAGGAGAGAGAGTGTTACTATTGTCATCAGCCTGGATAAGTTATTGCTAACTGCATGATTCTTAAGCGTAAGGAGCAGCCACAAAACATGACCAGGCCGAAAGGCATTGGGTTAATTAATGCAGTCACCCAATATTTCCGCATCTGACAATGATGAGGAAATAGATCCCTGTTGTAAGCCCTTTGTGTTCAATGGATTGATATCATTAACAGGTGAGTCAGATGATCAGAGACCCGTACGCATTCTACGAGACACTGGAGGCTCACAGTCAGTGATTGTTGCATCTGCCCTGCCATTTTCCGAACAATCAGCGTGTGGGTATGGATCGATATTATGTGGCATTGAAATGGGTTATGTGCCCCGGCCCGTACACAATGTACATGTACAATCTAAGCCAGTGGTTTTAAACTGTGGGGTGCGACCCCTGGTGGGTCGCGGAGGTACTGCAGGGGGGGCGCAGGAAGACATTTTAAACAAACACTGCTCGAAAAAGAAATCTACAAAATGTAGACGTTTTTAACACGGCCGTCAGTTAAAAGAAAAGTGGATGAGCCTATGACAAGCCTTCAAATCAAATCAAATCAAGTTTTATTTATACAGCACATTTATAAATGATTTTTGGTCGAGCCAAAGTGCTGTACATATAATACAATTAGCCTACAGTAGAGACACTTTACAGCAAATACAACAGCACAGATTGTTCAGAATATCAGTATGAGAGAAAAACGACACCCTCTATCCTTAGACCCTCACATCGTACAAGGAAAAACTTCCAGAGAAAAACCCACAGTTTAAGGGGAAAAAATGGGAGAAACCTCAGGGAGAGCAACAGAGGAGAGATCCCTCTCCCAGGACGGACAGATGTGCAATAGATGCTGTGTGTAAATCGAAGAGATAATACATTTTACAGCATATAGACCGAATGTTAGGAAATGCATGTGTCTGTAATAAGAAGATGAATCCACGAGGATGTCAGCTACAATCCTGTGGAAGCCATCAGGGAAGCAGCATGGCGAGACCCAAGGCAGGACCGCAGAGACAGGTTCAGCCACGACCCAAACTTCCACGACTTAATACAGAACTCAGGATAGAGGATCCAAGACACAGGACTACAGTAAGTACAGCTGCCTTGCAGCAACTAAGCCCAAAGCAAGAAAGTATGATGAGTCATACACCTCCCTTGGCTTCACATCTAACGTGGTAGGTGGGGAGGAACGACCAGTGTGTGTCCTCATGTCTCAAAACCTTAGCAGTAGCGAGCATGAAACCAAACAAGATGAAACGTCACTTGGAGACCACACACCCCAATTATGTGACCAAGCCCCTCGATTTCTTTCAGAGAAAACTACAAGAATATCGTGGTCTGAAGATCTGCTTTGTTAAAACAGCATCTGTCACATCTAATGCTCAACTTGCCTCGTATAAAGTGGCCTATCGTATCGCCCAGTCTAAAAAACCACACACCATCGCTGAGAAGCTCATACTCCCTTGCGCTATAGATATGATTTCAAATGTAATTGACGAGGCAACTGCCCAAAAAGTCAAAGCCATCCCCTTGTCCGACAACACTATTGCTAGACGCATTGATGACATCTCAGAAGACATGAAAGAGCAGCTTGTTGAGAAAGTAAAAGACGAACACTTTGCGCTCCAGGTAGACGAGGCTACAGACAGTAACAAGGACTGTCTGTTAATTGCGTATGTCAGATACGTGGACACAGATGAGCTGAGCGAGGATTTGCTATTTTGCAACTATGTCCGAGAGAGAGCAACAGCTGATGAACTGTTCAAAAATAATCTTAATAAATGTCTGAGTGAAGCCGAAATGAAATGGAAGGACTGTGTGGGGATCTGCACACCCGGGCAGGAACACGGGGAGGGCTACAGGTGCTCCTCAAGCGCGTTGCACCGAGAGCAGTGTGGACGCACTGTATAATACACAGAGAGGCACTCGCGTCAAAGCAGCGGAGTCCGGAGCTTAATGCCGTTTTGTCCGATGTTATAACCACCGTCAATTACATCAAAACAAGACCACTGAAAGCTCGCCTTTTTTCCGCATTGTGCGAGGGGATGGGCTCCGAGTACACAGCTGTTCTTTTTCACAGCGAGTCCAGATGGCTCTCTCGCGGAAAAGTGCTGTCCAGGGTGCTGGCGCTTAAAGATGAGATCAGAATCTTCTTGGAGGAGGAGGGGAACGATCTTGCCAGCAAGTTTAATGATGAACACTTTCTCATGAAACTGGCCTACCGAAGCAACATGTTTGTGAAGCTAAATGAATTGAATCTGCAGTTGCAGGGCAACAATACACACCTTCCACACCTGGCTGACAAGATACAATCCTTCACACGGAAACTGGACATGTGGGGCAGGAGACTAGAACGTGGGGATATCGACTCATTTGAGAATCTCAAGTCATTCATCGAGACCAATGAGCTGCAGAACACAGCGTTCCCCTGTATGAGAGATCACATCTCAGCCCTGAAAGTCAGCTTCCAGAAATACTTCTCTGTGGATGACAGTGCCAAATACGACTGGATTAGAGATCCATTTGTTGCAACACCACCTACCACGTTCAGCACTGCAGAAGAGGAACAGTACATTGAAATGACTTCAGATTCAACCATGAGGCTGCTGTTCAAATCCAAGACCATGGCTGGGTTTTGGGTTGGAGTGGAGAAGGAGTACCCTCTCATTGGTCAGAGAGCTTTGAGCATACTGCTGCCTTTTGCAACATCCTACTTGTGTGAGACAGGCTTTTCTGCTGTTGCTGCCATCAAAACCAGATACAGATCAAAGCTGAACATTGAGAATGAACTGAGAGTGGCAGTCTCAAAACAACAGCCCCGGTTTGAGAAGATCTGCGATGGAAAGCAAGCACACACAAGTCATTGATGTGTGGAATAGGAATGGTATAGTGATGTGATCGTTTGCAACCTGCAGTAGAAATAGTAGTTCAGTGTTCATTCATATATTTTCCTTAATGAAATTTGATTTTAAAAATCTATTTTTCACTTTCGTTCATGTGTAATCCATAATAAAATATAAAATGATAGTTGGATCTTTGTATCTTCTTATTATTAGCAAAGAAAATGTAATGTTTTTACAACAATATACAATTAATCCTACCAATATAGATGGGAACCAGGTTGGGGGGTCCCGAGAATATTTACAATACCCAAGGGGGTCCCGACTGAATACGTTTGGGAACCATTGATCTCAGCTAATTACTGGATTTTTCCCTGTTGCTGTGTGCCCAGCATTACCTATACAGGGTATAGTTTTCCTAATGGGAAATGACATCGCAGGAGATAAGTTAACTCCTGCACTTGAAATATTGGATTCTCCTCAGGAATACTGCCTGAGGTAACAAATGCCCACATTTTCCCTATTTGTGCTGTCACTCGCGCGCAGGCGCATAAGAGTGACTCGGATGTGTCTTTAACTGATACTATGTTTGGGACATTGCTTGCAGATAAAAAATTGCCGGAGGAAAAGCCAGGAATTGTGGTTTCCGCTTCCCCTGCCGTGGCCGCTGCGCCAACGCAACCTGCCGGCCTAGCTGTTGACGGTTCGACACTCCCGGTAACCCGAGAGCGTTTACTCGCTGCGCAGAGGGCGGATCCGACGCTTGCGAAGTGTTTTGAGCAGGTGGTGAGTAATAACAAAGCAAGGGGTGAGAAGGTAGCTTATGTGCTGGATAAGGAGATATTAGTGCGTCAATGGTCCCTCACTGCTACTGCTGAAGCTGACTGGAGTGTAGTGCATCAGGTAGCCGTGCCGGCACCATACCGTCAACATGTACTATCCGTAGCGCATGAAAGCCAGTGGTCAGGACACTTGGGCGTGACTAAAACCTACCAGATCATCCTCAAACATTTATTTTGGCCAGGTTTGAAGAAGGATGTCTCTAGCTTTTGCCGCTGCTGTCATGTGTGCCAGGTTGTCGGTAAGCCTAATCAGAAAATTCCGCAAGCTCCGTTACATCCTATACCTGCTATAGGTGAGCCCTTCAACAGGGTGTTGATAGATTGTGTTGGCCCTTTACCACATACAAAAACGGGTCAACAGTATTTACTCACCATTATGTGTACGTCTACTCGTTTCCCTGAAGCTATTCCGCTGCGTAGCATTACTTCCACCGCTGTAGTTAAGGCTTTGACGAAGTTATTTTCCACATTTGGAATCCCGCGTGTAATTCAGAGTGACCAAGGGACACATTTTAAATCCAAACTGTTCAAATAGGTCCTCCAAACACTGCAGGTGAAACACGTCCTATCTAGTGCGTACCACCCAGAGTAGCAGGGTGCGTTAGAACGGTGGCATCAGACCCTAAAAAGCATGCTGCGAAAATACTGCATGGAAACGGAAAAAAACTGGGATGAGGGAATCCCCTTTGTTTTGTTTGCAGCCCGTGAAGCTGTTCAGGAATCGTTAGGATTCAGTCCCGCAGAGCTTGTTTTCGGCCACACGCCCCGCGGTCCCCTTAAAATCCTACATGATGAGTTTCTCTCGGCTGGTTCTCCTCCAGATAAGAACGTATTAGATTACGTTAGTAAGTTTCGTGAGCGTTTGCACCGGGCACATTCACTCGCCAGAGAGTCGCTCTCCGCTTCTCAAGCCGTCATGAAGCGTAATTATAACCGTGCCGCTGTCCATAGGCACTTCGAAATAGGTGACAAGGTCCTCGTATTATTGCCTATCCCTGGCGCCGCGCTCTCAGCCAAATTCCTCGGTCC
The DNA here is from genome assembly GCF_902827175.1 of Gymnodraco acuticeps. NCBI lineage: Eukaryota > Metazoa > Chordata > Actinopteri > Perciformes > Bathydraconidae > Gymnodraco > Gymnodraco acuticeps. The sequence goes on along the minus strand of NW_022992222.1, from coordinate 2,187,497 downwards.
ATATGAAATCCACGATTGTATCAGTGACACGGATTATGTTATTTGTACTCCAGAGAGACGGCGTAAAACGCGCGTCTGTCATATTAATATGTTAAAGCGCTATCATTCACGCACCGCTGTTGATAGCTAGCCCGCAGGCTTGGAGAATCAAAAAGTTGCTGTTTTGGCGTTAATAGTTACAGATAGTTCCGGCCTTTCTGATGACGGTTTGGTGATGCGTGCACATCACCAGCCGGGTGCCCGGTTATGTAACTCGGAAATGATAGAGACACTGCCGACTATGTTAGGTCATCTGCAGGAGGGGCAGCAGCATGACATAACTCAGTTAGTGGCCCGTTTCCCGTGCCTTTTCCATGATGTCCCGACCCAAACCAATGTGATAACACATGACATTGATGTAAAAGGCGCGAGGCCAATTAAACAACATCCGTACCGCGCAAATCCCATCAAACGCGCACTTATGAAGCAGGAGGCTGAGTATCTTGTAAATAATGGCTTAGCTACAGAGAGCTCTAGCCCGTGGTGCTCCCCGTGCCTGGTAGAGGCTAAATCGGATGGTTCCCCGCAGTTTATCACTGATTACCGTAAAGTGAATACTGTTACGGTGTCAGATTGTTATCTGTTGCCTCGAATGGAGGATTGTATCGACAACTTAGGGTCCGCGAAATACGCCTGACTGTTTCTTACAGTACACAGTCATGGCCTTCGGTATGTGCAATGCTCCCGCTACTTTCCAGAGGTTGGTGAATACCGTCCTATCAGGCATAAGTCACTGTAACGCATACTTGGATGATCTCATCGTGTACACGCCCACCTGGGAGATGCACATGAAGATCCTGGGGCAGGTATTCACCCGCCTTGCACAGGCGTCGCATACGTTGAATCTGGCCAAATGTGAGTTTGGTAAAGCTACTGTCACGTATTTAGGGAAGCAGGTTGGGCAAGGCCAAGTCCGACCGGTGGAAGCTAAGGTTGCTGCGGTGGCTGAATGTGCTGTGCCCGTCACCAGGAGTGACCTCCACCGTTTTCTCGGTATGGCAGGCTACTACCGCAGTTTCTGCCGCAACTTTTCCACTGTAGCCCAACCGCTAACTAATTTGATAAGTCCCAAGGTGGACTATGTTTGGACCCCTGAGTGCCAACATGCATTTGAGTGTGTAAAAACACTCCTAAGTCACGCTCCTGTGCTCGCTGCTCCCTGTCTTTCTAAGCCCTTTACACTTGAGGTGGATGCCAGTGCAGTGGGGGCCGGTGCTGTTCTACTGCAGGAGGATGCGGATGGAGTTGATCATCCTGTCTGTTATTTCTCCCGCAAGTTCAACAAACACCAGGTCCGATATTCTACCATTGAAAAGGAGACCCTTGCTTTGTTTTTAGCTCTCCAGCACTTTGAGGTTTATGTCGGATCCAGTTATTTGCCAGTTGCAGTGTTTACCGATCATAACCCCATCGTCTTCTTGTCCCGCATGTACACTCACAACCAGCGTCTCATGCGGTGGGCTCTGATCGTTCAGGACTACAACCTGCAAATCAGACATAAAAAGGGTTCAGAGAACGTGTTTGCAGATGCTCTGTCCAGACTGTAATGATGTGTTCTGTGTTTGTTGTGTCGTGGGGTGTTATGGTTCACAAAAATCCTGTGGGGTTCTATTTCGTATATGGCTTCGCCCTCTAAGGCTATCGCTATTGGGTAATCCCCCTGCGCACCCGTGCAGTACTGAAACACTTGTAGTCCACGCCCACCCAGAAGGTGGGCCCCACCCTCGGGCTCCTTCCGGTATAAATAGGAAGGAGGCCCGACAATCTGCTCCCATACAAAATAACTTTTCTTCAGCTATTCATGGAGCCAGTGGGACCCAGCACTTAGAGGGCTTCGCCAATACTCAGAAGCTGGAGTTACAGTAGGTAACTTCAGTTATATTTCGTATATGGCTTCGCCCTCTAAGGCTATCGCTATTGGGTTAAGGGCGAAGCATGATGTAGTCTGCGCCCCACTGGGTCCGCCCGGCACTAGAAGCACAGACACACCTGCTCAGATAATAACCCGTGCCTATTGCGCCATGCGTAAACCCATATTGAGGCGTCTCTTGGCCATTTTTCTTTTTTGAAAGGTGACTTGGTAAGTGGAAATGACTGTCTTTTGATTTAGTTTGAGCATATTTCTATCTTCATCTAATTCCACCCCCACTATTTGCTGGCGTCATAGCCAAAAGGAAGGGGTGGAGAAAAGGGGGAGAGGCTGGGAGGGGGCGGGTAGACAGTCTCACGCATAACTTCAAAGAGACACCTAGATTAACATCAAAGGCTTATAACACACCAGTGTGAAATCACACCTGCCTGTTATAACACCTCACATCAAAGGGCAAACATCAAAGGCTAATTATTCAACTCTGAGGGGACAGGGGCCAGACAGCATAACTTCAAAGAGACTGCCTTAATCAACACATCAAATAATTAAACAACAAAGGCACTACACAGGGGGCTTTTCACACCTACCTGATAACACACATTGAAGGATCTCGAACAATGGGAGGCGGGACTTAGCTCATTTGCATAATTGGGGGCGTGTCCACTTGTCACTTTTTATGCATACTAATGTGATTGAAACAGTATCATTACTACTACTAATGGAGATCATGAAAATCGAGTTATGTGCAAGTAATGTGGAGCTTTTTGTCATGCTATTGGAGAAGAAAACTCCAATGTAATTAATATTGATCTAGAAATGCACACACTTTATAGGATTTTAACACTCAATTTCATGACATGAAACCAGAGTTGATTAACAACTCAACATTTGTAGACATAATATTACTGTCTACTGTATTTTCTGGTTTTACACATGAATAAATATTGCATTATAGACTAATGTTATACAGAAATGGATCTGAAAATCAGGAGTGCATAAGTTATTAAGTGTTCACATATTATTCTGTTTATGATACTATGCAGTATTTATATTAAATACCTCAGGCTTCTACTACTGTAGAAATGGCCCTTTTATACACAAAGAGACCATGCAAATAGACAAAGTATGATTAAAAGTATAGAGCTTGGCTGCAATCTCACTTGGTCAGAGTTTAGCATATTAGCATGGTTATTTAAGCATTCAACTATAGCAAACAAGTCTATTATACATTGAGTCAAGTCTATTATTTATAGGCTATGTCTGAGGTAGATGACAAGTAAACGTTTTCCTCACTAGTGGAGAGTTTCTAGGAAAGCAAAGTTCCTTTATAGGAAATGGTTAGGATCGATGAAAGGGCCAAACAGATTCTAAAGTCAAACAGATTCTTACGTTAAAAACATCTTAGTAACATTCCCATTCACAACAAATTATTGTTACGTCTGTATGATCACCTTTACACGTTCAATGGAAATCAATCTGTATATGACTTTAGATATGTTTTTAACTCATTCATGTATGTTTAGTATTTGTCTGTTCACATTGAGATACGCACTGCCAGAGAAGGGGTAGGTAATACAGGGAGACATCAGTCTGAAAACACCACCTTTTAGGGCAAGGGGGCCTGGAAACTGTCTTTGAGGTAGTGTTACGTTCCCAATTGGCTAGGGGGACAAAAGGGAAACGACACGACCAGACTAGAATTGGTATTAATTATAGGTGATTTATTTTAAACAGCAGCGGCAAACAAAATGGAAGGCGTGCAGCCTGAAACAAACAAAAAGGGCCAAAAGGGCACAGGTTGACAGATAACCAAACTAAGGGAGGACTCAAAAGGAGTCTAAAGGCATACAGGGAAAATAAATACTAATATACTAAATAAAGAACGAAACAAAACCTCACTTCAAGAGTGGTACAACTAACAAAGGGAGTCTACACAAAACACACAGCTAAACTAAAAGCAACAGTCACAAATCCTAACGATACTCTAAACACTAACTAACCTACTCTACACTCTAATAACACACAATATCACACGGAGATAAACACACAAGATTAACCACAGAATGAAGAGCAAAATGCGAGAGGCGTCTGTTCACTCAACAGAGCCTCCAGAGTGGCGATAGTCCGCAGCCTTTGTACTCCTCCCCAGCAGGTGTGCGGCTGTGCGCTGCGATTGGACGACGTCGATCCAATCAGTGGCGTTTTCTCCCGGAGGCCAAGGGAAGCCAGGCTTCCCCTGTTTTTTCGGATTGTAGTTATAACTTAAATAAATAAATAAAAACACTTTGTTTTGTTTCTGTAATTCTACTTTCCTGTGTGTTCCTGCCGGACCGTCTCTCCGTCTCTCCCCCATTCTCATTGAGTAGTTTACAAAGAGTGAAACAGCGCCCCTCTAGATGTCATGGTGAAACAGTAGATTGCATTCACTGTTGCGAGAGGAGGCCAGCAGAATCTAGCTTCCCTTGGTGAAAAAAAATTGAGGGATTAACCAATCAGATGAGGCCCACGTGATGCCCCTGCCAACCTGTGATTGGTCAGGGCCATGCCAGGGGAAGCCAGCCGCCTCTAGCTTCCCTTCAGGGGCGGCTGGCGGCTGGCGATTTGATTGGACACTGCCATCCAATCACATCAACATCAATTTGAATACTGTAACTGTCATCACCCCGCCGTTAGAAATGATCAAGCAAATGAAGCATTATGGAGGGAGGAGATTTGGCGTACTTAATTAAGCATAACTTCACTAAACTTCCGCTACAGCAGCAACTAAAAATTAAAGCAGATGGCAGGACAACGCCCACACTCGAGCTGTGTACACAGAGGAATAAGGGATCTAATCGGACGTTCAATGAGGACAATTATGTCCGCACGGAGTGGCTAACTGGAAGCGCTAAACTTCAGCGTCTATTTTGCTGGCCATGTCTTCTTTTTGACAAGGGTTCGTGCTCCCTGAACAATCCTTGGGCAACTTCAGGATTCATCGACCTTGCCAACCTGTCACGGGCAATTGAGAGGCATGGTAAATCTAAAAATCATATAGATTGTGCTGTGAAATTAAAGCTTTTTGGACGCGTCAGGATTGACGAGGCTCTGGATGTAGCAAGAACCATTAGCACAAAGAAGCACAACGAACAAGTAAAAAAGAACCGGGATATTCTGAGGAAACTCATCATTGCTGCCCTGTACCTTGCACGTCAAGAGCAAGCATTCAGGGGACACAATGAGGCCGCTGGCAGCTCTAACAGGGGCAATTTTGTAGAGCTGGTACGTGCATTTGCAGAGTTTGACACTGCACTCGCGGAGCACTTGGGATCGTCAACAGTCTTCAGTGGTATGTCAAACACCATACAAAATGACATAATTGAGAGCATAGCTCGTTGTATCCAGGATGAGACTGATAAAGAAATACACATTTCTCCTTTCATTGCTGTACAAGTGGATGACACATCAGACATCTCCAATAAGTGCCAACTCACTATCATAATCAGATATGTGAATGAAAAAGGCAGTGTGTGTGAACGTTTCCTCGGCTTTTTTGATGTCAGCTTAGAAAGAGATGCAAAAGCTGTAACATCAGTTGTCATGAGAGCCATCGGGAACTACAGCCCAACAAACAAACTGATTTGTCAGACTTATGACGGAGCAAGCTGCATGAGTGGACAGCACGGTGGCGTTCAGGCTTTAGTGAAAGCACACTGCCCCAATGCGCTATTCATCCACTGCTATGCTCACAAATTAAATTTGGTTTTAGCACAAGGCACAAACAACATCCAAGCAGCCAAACTGTTTTTTGCCAATCTCGATGCCTTCCACAATTTTTTCTCACGTTCATGTAAGAGATCAGCACTACTGTCTGAAGTTGATCGAGCTGTGCGTGTACCAGGGGGTTCTGCTGTGAGGTGGAATTTTAAAAGCCGCGCAGTACACGCCATTCATGAAGGACGCGGGTCGCTCTGTATCGCTTTTGACAGGATAATGACAGAGCCGGGATGGGACAAAGAGACCATTGCACAGAGTGCTTCCTTGAAGCAAAAACTTGAGGATTTTGACTTCACCTTCCTGCTCGGGGTCTTTCAGTCCATTTTCGGCCTCACAGAACCACTCTTCCAGGTTCTGCAAAGCAAGACGGCGGACATAAAAAAATGCCAGGATCGGATCATGAGCACTCTCAGCGCTCTCAAAGCCACAAGAACAGATGAGACATTCAGTCGCATTTACGATGACACGGTCAAAGCAGTCGGCGATCCTGTGCCCCGACGTAAACGACGTCGCCGCGGCTGGGACGACCTGGAGCAAGGGTTTAACCAGCACCAAGAAGGAGACGAGGAAACGGTTGTGTCTTTCCGGCGTCTTTACTTCCAGATTGTTGACGGCATAGTGTTGCACATGACCCAAAGATTTGCAGATATGGAGCACCTGCACTTTTTTCGGATACTGGAACACACATCATTCACATCGTTCTGCAACCCTGATGCATTTCCCAGCAGTGAGCTGGCTCAGCTGATCAACACGTATCCATTCTTTGATGAGCAGAAGTTAAGGAATGAGCTGCACACGCTGTACAACAACAGGTTGTTTCACAAGCCACCAGGAGAGATGATACAGCTTCTTATTGAGGATGACCTACAGGGCACACTCTCCGAGGTCTACAAGCTGCTCCAGCTCATGCTCACGATACCAGCCACCAGCACATCAGCAGAGCGCTCCTTTTCCTGTCTAAAAAGGATCAAAACGTATCTGAGGAACACGTGTGGACAGGACAGACTTGTCAACCTAGCCACAATATCCATTGACTCTGTTGTTGTGGAGGACCTAAAGGCCGCTGGGAAGTTCTATGACATTGTTATTGACCACTTCGCTACCATGAAAGACAGGAGAATGGCCTTCCTCTTCAAATAGGGTGAGTGAAATGCACACCCCTTTCTCTCTGTGCATACCTGTTGCCTGAACTGCCCGTGTAGCTATGTGTGCAATTTCTGATGTGGTTCTGTTGGTTATTGTGCATTGCTTGCCTGGATTTAGCTGCAGGTGTTCAGTCTGAAGTAGTTGTTTTATTGCAGTTGTTTAATTAGCACAGGGTGCTGCTATCCGAAAATCAGCACCGCAGATAGCATGCCATATAGGGCCCGATCACCTGAATAGATGAGATTGTTTATATTTGTGTGTTACTTTTGGACTACGGACTGAACTAATTACAGAGACGAGGACTGTTGCTGCACTTGCAGTGTGTGTTAGTGTAACAGATGTAAATATGCAGTGGGGTTTATTTAATTTAATTTTGTATAATCACACACATTCTGTGTTTTATATTATTGTATTCTGTGTTCTTCATTTTATTGAATGTTAAATACCTGGCAAGGTCGGAGAGCTGTGCTCAGGAGTTTATTGTTGTGAGGACTTTAATTTCCTTTCTTTGTGATTTTACTTTTTGTATATATTGTGTCCCTCACGTTTCCTCTTCCCTTTTTGTAAACGTTCCAAGCAATGAGAGGAGTCACTGAGGGAAATGTATGTAAAACTGATCATTTTATCTGTTATCAGATTCAGACATTAAACAGAGATCGTCTCAACTTTACGCTGACTCGGCGGGTCTCGTCCATTATCAACACAACGCATACTGATACTTTGATGTGAACGTAAAACTTTAAAGGTCTCCTGATTTAGTTTGTGAATGAATGCTTCTTATTTATTAATTACCGAATCTGCACTGCGCATTGAGCGGCTGGTATTGCATTGGTGGGGGGAGGTTGGCATAAATTAATAAGAAAATGCTTAAATTAATAAGAAAATGCTTAAATTAATAAGACGAGAGAGTTTCAGCTGGAGAGTGCATGCGGAGCTGTCGCTTAGATAACAGGCGTGTACAAGTCCTGCATCTGTATGATACAAATGTGTGTAAAATGTTACCGGGCGCTGTAATCACTCATCTGGTTACGTTATTGACCACCCCCCCCCCCCCCCCCGACCCAAAAACATTGGCTTCCCCTACATTTTTCCCCACCCCACGCTACTGGATCCAATCACCATCTTCAGAGGCGGACCAGGAGATGGGCAGCCAATGATGTTGGGGCCACCACACAGCTCATTTGCATAATCGCACACAGCTGCAAACAATCCCAGACAGATTAAGGAGCAGACAAACAGCAACCGTAACACCCCCCCCTTAAAACACAAACCCACAGTTTTGTGAACCTAACACACTAACGAACTCTTAATAACACACACTAACATCTCACACTCAACCTGGACAAGCATCGGCCAACACATTCTCTGAACCCTTTAATGACGGGTGTCTACTGTGGTAGTCCCGCACAATCAGAGCCCATTGCAGGAGACGCTGATTGTGCTGGGACACGCTAGGGCAGAATATGAAGGGGTCATAACATGTAAACACCACAATTGGCCAAAGACTGGGTCCAACATAAACCTTAACATGTTGTAGGGCTAACACCAACACTAGGATCCGATGAACGAGCTGACGCTCTCGGGTTACCGGGAGAGTCGGAAAGTCGAGAGGCTTGTCTGAGCCGGTGTGTTGTGCTGGTTTCACGTCATCCTCTCGAGGAGGAGGGGGAGCCACTATTTCTGGCTTCTCCTCGGACACAGCTTTATCGTTTGGCGGGGACATATTCTGCCGTTGCTCTTTACGCTTCAGAGCTGCGCAGTTGGCGATGACCTGTCCAAACTGATGGCAATAGTAGCACTCATCTTTCCTCTCTTGCTGCGTTAGACACATTCAACGGCTCAGTAGATGGTGCGGCTGTTACACGGCGCGATCTCTCAGTAAAGACCGGGGAAAACACAGATTTATGCATCAGCACATACTCATCGGCTAACACAGCCACAGCAGAGAGGGAATTTACTTTTTGCTCATTCATGTACATAACAATGTGCTCAGGCAAACATTTCTTAAATTCCTCCAACATAATCAATTCCTTCAATGTACAGCACTTTGGCTCGACCAAAAATCGTTTATAAATGTGCTATTGTGGTGACACGTTATTGGACATAATTCACCTTGCTTATTGTGTTGACACACGGACCCTTTACCCTTTAATGGGGAACACCTGTAGCTTTAGCTGCCATTCCTGCTAGCTCGTCAGGCAGAGCAGTGCATGTGTTAACCTCTCTGAAAGTAATGGATAATAAAGATTGGAACTCCATTCTTAATACACCGCCTCCGACTCTCTTTTCACGGCACTACACTGGTGACCCTGACTTTTCCGAGAAAGTCTCCGGAAAATTAACGAACATAGCTGAGCGCGATGTTTTCATAAAGCTGCCGGAATTCTGGGAGCACGCCGCGGAGGCATGGTTCGCACACGTGGAGGTACATTTCACCTGCCGACAGGTCCGTGACGGGGACCTGAAATACTACCATGTGGTAGCAGCGCTGGGGAGCTCCACGTCGTCCAGGTTGGTGGGATTTATCACAGACCCCCCACACCATGGCAAATATGAGGCGATTAAGGCCCTTCTCCTTAAGACATTTAGCTTATCTGCTAAGGAGAGGGCCCGCCAGATACTTGACATTCAAGGCCTAGGAGACAGCAAGCCTTCCCAGCTAATGGAGAAAATGCTAAATCTGCTAGGGGGGGAAGATCCCCGGATATTATTCACCGAGATTTTCCTGCGTCACTTGCCTCCCCGGGTCCAGACAGCGCTGACCAACACGCCTGTTGCGGAGCCCCGTGCCTTGGCTGAGGAAGCAGATCGTTTTTTCCTTGCTACACAACAGTCCGGTGCAGAGACGTTAGCCGCGACGCTCAGCGGCCCATCTGCAGTCAAGAAAGCATGGCGGAGGCAGGACACGGCTGTATCGAGCCGGCGTGGAGACACCGGAGAGTGCTTTTACCACGCACGTTTCGGGACAATGGCGAAGAAATGCATCGCCCCGTGCAGCTACAAACCCCCGGGAAACGGAGGGGCCGGCGCTCAGTAGTGGCCCTGAGCGTCGGCGGCACGTGCAGGCTCCTCTTCGTCAGCGACAGCGTTTCGGGGAGCCTGTTTCTGTGTGACACGGGCGCACAGAGCGTAGTTCCAGCGTCGAGTGAAGACGTCACCCGGGGTGGGCACGGACCGCGATTGACGACGGCTAATGGTGGTCCCATTCGCACGTACAGCGTGAGGCCTATGTGTTTGTGCATCGGAGGACAGCGTTTCAGCTGGGATTTTGTGACAGCGGACATTTCTTTTCCCCTCCTCGGAGCTGATTTTTTTTGTGCTCATGGACTCTTAGTGGACGTTAAGAATAGGCGTTTGGTTGATGCCTTAACGTTTTCTCTTCCCTCGTGTGCACACTTGGCAGCGCAGCATATCGGGGGCTGTCGGGCTCGCTGTCGGGGGCAGACACGTTTCTCAGACTGTTGGCCGAGTTTCCAGACCTGTCGCTGCCCACCTTCTCTGCGCTTACCACTAAGCATGGCGTGGAGCATCACGTCACTACCGAGGGGCCTCCTGTCTACGCCAGGGCCCGGCGGTTGAACCCTTCTAAGCTGGCTGTAGCGAGGGCGGAGTTCGCAACCATGGAGTGCCTGGGCATTGTCCGCCGCTCCGACAGTCCTTGGGCTTCTCCCCTGCACGTCGTCCCCAAACCGAACGGCGGATTCCGCCCGTGCGGGGATTACCGCCGACTCAACGACGCCACTACGCCTGACCGCTATCTGGTGCCGCACATTCAGGACTTTTCGGCGCATCTGGCCGGTACGGGGGTGTTTTCCAAGGTGGACCTGGTGCGTGGATACCACCAGGTGCCCATGCACCCTCTGGACATTCCCAAGACAGCAGTGATAACGCCTTTTGGACTTTTTGAGTTCCTGCGGATGCCTTTTGGACTCAAGAATGCTGCTCAGACGTTCCAGCGCCTGATGGATTCGGTGCTGCGGGACCTGCCGTTTGTGTTTGTCTACCTCAACGACATACTCGTCGCCAGCGCTTCAGTGCAGGAGCACCTGTCCCACCTCCGAGCCCTTTTCACGCGGCTCAACGAACACGGATTAATCATCAATCCTGCAAAGTGCCAGTTCGGGGTGTCTGACATTGATTTTCTGGGGCACCGCGTCACCAAGGGCGGTGCGGCACCTCTGCCGGCGAAGGTGGAGGCCGTTGCGGCTTTTCCTCGCCCGCTCACAGCCCGGTCGCTCCGTGAGTTTCTGGGGATGGTGACCTTCTACCACCGTTTCATCGCCCGGGCCGCACACATCATGCAGCCGCTGTATGAAGCATTGAAGGGCAAGACCCCCGTCCAGGCTATCGACTGGACGGCAGAGGCGGACGTCGCTTTTGCTGAGGTCAAGACCGCGTTGGCTCAGGCGGCTTTGCTGGCACACCCATCATCTACGGCTCCCATCTCCATCACCACGGACGCGTCGGACTACGCGGTCGGCGCGGTGCACTAGCAGTGGGTGGAGGGCGCTTGGCAGCCGCTCGCCTTTTTCAGCCGCCAGCTGACGCCCAGAGAACGCAGGTACAACGCTTTTGACCGTGAGCTCCTGGGTCTTTATTTGGCCGTGCGGCACTTCCGTTTCATGCTGGAAGGCCGGGAGTTTACGCCGTTTGTCGACCACAAGCCACTCACTTTCGCCATGTCTAAAGTGGCGGAGCCTTGGTCGGCACGTCAGCAGCGGCAGCTTTCCTACATCTCTGAGTTCACCACAGACATTAAGCACGTGGCTGGCAAGTCGAACCTGGTTGCAGATTGCCTCTCCAGAGTCGTCATCGGAGCCGTCCAGTTGGGCCTGGACTATACCCGCATGGCGGCGGACCAGGTCACAGACCCCGGCGTCCAGGCTCTGAAGGTGGAGGGCGCGGGGCTGCGCTTGGAGGACGTGGTGTTCGGCGACGCGGGCGTTACCCTCCTGTGTGACGTCTCCACAGGCCTGTCGCGGCCAGTCGTTCGCGCCAGCTGGAGGCGCTCTGTGTTCGAGGCAGTGCACGGACTGTCACACCCCGGCGTTAAGCCTTCGGTGCGCTTGGTGGCCGCGAAGTTCGTCTGGCATGGGCTGAAAAAGGACATGAGGACTTGGGCTGGTGAGTGCGTGGCTTGTCAGCGCGCTTAGGTGCACCGCCACACGAAGGCCCCTTTGGAGCGTTTCCTGGTGCCTGAGAGGAGGTTTGACCACGTCAACATCGACCTGGTTGGTCCATTGCCCTCCTCTCAGGGCTTTTCCTACCTCTTCACCATGGTGGACAGGACGACCCGTTGGCCGGAAGCGGTCCCGCTCGTTTCGACGTCGGCCGCGGACGTTGCCCGGGCCTTCATTGCAACGTGGGTGTGTCGTTTTGGCACCCCGTCGGACATTTCCTCAGACAGGGGCTCTCAGTTCACGTCCGAACTCCGGAACGCCGTGGCAGGCGGTTTGGGGGTTAAGCTGCACAGGACTACCGCTTACCACCCTCAGGCTAACGGCCTCTGTGAGCGCTTCCATCGCTCCATGAAGGCGGCCCTCAAAGCCGGTCTTAAGGACGGGAATTGGGTCGACAAGCTGCCCTGGGTGATGCTGGGCCTGAGGACTGCGCCTAAAGAAGACCTGCAGTGCTCTACGGCTGAGATGGTTTACGGGCAGCCGTTGAGAGTTCCAGGGGATTTCCTCCCTAACGCATCGGCTCCCTGGTCGGCGTCGGCCCAGAGGGCTTTCCTGCAGGACGCCGCTGAGGCCTTTGCTCCGATCCCTACTACTCAGCACGGTACTCAGGTGTCCCAGGCGTCCCCTGTCACGGATTTAAGACCTGTTGTTCCGGTCCCTCCCCTTCCGGGGGCCGCACAGGCGGAAGTCACTCTTCAACTCCCGTGCTCAGGAGTCGTGGGGGTCGGCGTGTCGTTCCTCCCCGCCACGCTGATTTTGTTTATGTGTGAATTCTGGGGGGGCTTGTGTGGTGACACGTTATTGGACATAATTCACCTTGCTTATTGTGTTGCCACACGGACCCTTTAGTGGGGAACACCTGTAGCTTTAGCTGCCATTCCTGCTAGCTCATCAGGCAGAGCAGTGCATGTGTTAACCTCTCTGATAGTAATGGATAATAAAGATTGGAACTCCATTCTTAATACACCGCCTCCGACTCTCTTTTCACGGCACTACACTATATAAATAAAACTTGATTTGATTTGAAGGAAGAATAATCTGTAGCATTACATGCGGCAATCCATTTAGCAAAACACATTCCCTTTTTCCTAGCGAACTCTACGTGCGTTTGATCAGGACTCTTCCTATGGTGTCTAAACTTTTGCCGGTAAGCTTCAGGAACTAACTCATACACTCTGAGTATGGCCCCCTTCACCAAGTCGTAATATAGACTGTCCTCCAGCGCAAGAGCAGCAACCGCCTCCTGAGCTCTCCCATGTAATCCAAACGTTACCATCAGAGCCCAGACCTCAGTCGGCCACCGCAACGCTGTAGCAATGCGCTCGAACGCACCAAAATACGCATCCACTTCAGTCTCACAGAAAATCGGCACGAACGAGATATTTTTACTCACGTTGAAAGCAGGTGGATGAGAAGAAAGTGGAAGGCTTCCTCCGACCTGGCCAAAAGCACCGGAGTTGCGTAGCTCGGAGTCCAGCTTCAGCTGACGTATCCGGACTTCCTTGTCAATTTCCAACTTTCGGACTTCCTTGTCCATTTCCAACTTTCGTAGCTCCAACTGTAACTGCCTGGCTTTCTCCCTGTCGTTAGCTTCCCACTGAAGCTGCCTGTCCTTGACTTCCAACTGGAGCCGGGCGAGACGGACTTTGAGTTTAGCCCCCTCCCGGGAATCTGTACTACCAACAGGAAAGGGTGGACATCTGCGAGACGGCGTGAGCGGTGCCTCACACGGCTCGCCCCCCTCGCTGTCACTACCCCTTCCTTCAGTAAAGCTAAACTCCGCCTCAGTCCTCGGACGTAACAGGCCCTCAGTGGGAACATCGGACACTGGGAGCTCAGCTGGTACAGCCAGTACAAGTAGGCCTATCTCTCTTCGCACCATCTCATCCACCACCAATGCCTTCAACTCCTTCTTTAATAATTGTTTTGCCACTGTGAGACCGAAATATTGCGCAATCTCAAATAAATCGTCTTTACGACACTGATCCAACTGCTCATATGAAGGACATACAAAAAAAGACTCAAAATCGAAAAGTGCCATACTCAGCTAAAACTGCACACAACCTTACCAAATTGTTTTTAGCTATAAAAATACCACCTATAACCCCAGGAATTAATTAATTTATCCCGGACGAGAGCCCCCACGCGTTACATTCCCAATTGGCTAGGGTAGGGGTATTCAACTAAAATTCAATGAGGTCCAGTTAGAGAAAATCTCCCCGTGCAAAGGTCCGGAACATCAAAATGTCTAACTTGCTTTATAAATTAGTGTGATATATATTGAAGTAGCCTGTAGCTTTATCAACGTCTGCATGTAATCAACAACTGACTGCCAATCAAATAAAGAAAGTACAATTAAAAAAACAACAATACTTATTGTCAATTAACATTGAACTATACAGATATACAGTAAATACTGTGGATATGTGTAATGTTCCTCTCGGGCTGCATTTAAAAATAAAATAGGAGAAAATAAATAAAATAGCTTTTGAAAATATGTGCATCTTAAAAGTGCTTAATTTTAGATAAATAAAGTGTAGCAGCAGCTTGAGTTTCCCTTTTTCTTTGTTAACCGTTTCACATCATGACTTAACAGTTTCAGACGATTATATAACAATATCAGTTAGGGATGCACCGAATATTCGGCCACCGAAAATTATCGGCCGAAAATGGTTAAAAAGGCCCTTTCGGCTTTATCACCGAATGTCAGAACAGGCTTACGTTGGTAACCTAACCTGTTGTTGTGATGACGTAATAAAGACGCGGCGACCATGCTCGCGGCTGGCTCACAGGGGGGGGGGACATTGACCTTTGTCATCGAGATTGCCCTGAGCCTTTAACAAATCGTATTAAATAATCTGATGACAGACTGTAAACAGAATAGCTGAAATTTTAACAAACTAAATAACTCAGTTTCCTCTAATCATTAACCCATGTGTGTATAATGTAGTTAACTCCGTGTGTTGCTGCTAGCATACATAACACCTGACGTGGAAACGTTACTCGTGGATGGGGCTACAGAGCTGCTAGAAAGACGGTCGAACCCGGTACATTCCTCCGTCTGCATGCGGTGCACTTTTGCTAAATGTTTAGACAAATTGCTCGTGCTTACATGCTAAACTCTTATTGCACTTATGGTAACAAGTATTCTCCACATCGAGACGGGTAAAGTTTAACCACACCTCGGAGCGCGTTCTCTCCGCCATCTCCGCAGTGTGCTCCGCTGCATGTAGCAGCTGCGTGTGTGTAAACTGCCCCGCCCCCTCGCACACAGACGGGGGAGAGAGATCTCGTCTGATCGAAAATACATCATAGACGCATTTGTTGTCTTTGCATATTAGAAACGAGTTGGCGACACTAAGACTGCGATATAATGTTTTTTAGCAATAATACATGACATATATAAATGTACTGTATGCATTCAAAAGTGCTGAATAAATGTTTTATGGACCCATAATAGTGATTATTATTTAAGTTAAGTTTTGCCATAATCATGTCTATTTCCATAATCAGGTAGCTGAACAACATTGGTAAAAAATGTATACATTATATATATATATATATATATATATATATATATTTCTATTAATCATTTTCGGCCTTTCGGCATTCGGTTTTCGGCCAACTGTTTCCTATTTTCGGTATCGGTTTCGGCCAAGAATTTCCCATTCGGTGCACCCCTAATATCAGTCTTTACATATCATAACAATTAAACAGTTTTAAAGTTTCTCTTTCTGTTACGGTGTGCAGGAAGCAGGACCCAAATGCAGATTTAAAAACTGGGGCCAACAGGGTGGGTGGAGGGGGTCTGGAGGACGGGTTTGGGCTGACAGCCCAGGGGCAAGGCAGAGCTTGAAAAGGGGGTTATGGAGGGGCGAAGGCAGTGGCAGGAAGAGTCAGGGGGCCGGGCCCGAGGGCGAGGACCGCGGGCGAGGACCGCGGCACTCAGGGGGCAGGGCTCGAGGGCGAAGACCGCGGCTCTCAGGGGGCCGGGCTCGAGGGCGAAGACCGCGGCTATCCGGGGGCCGGGCTCGAGGGCGAAGACCGCGGCTCTCAGGGGGCCGGGCAGAACCCGGTGTCGGCCGGACAGGAACCGGCGCTGGTGGGACAGGCCTCGGCAGGATCCCCCACGGAAGAGGACCAGGAGTTGGCAGGACCCCCGCCAGGAGGGCAGTCGGCGGGACCCCCAATGGGACAGGACACAGGATTGGCAGGACCCCCGGCAGGAGAGCAGTCGGCGGAACCTCCAACAGGACAGGACACAGGGTTGACAGGACCCCCGGCAGAAAGGCAGACGGCGGGACCCCCAACGGGACAGTACACAGGGTTGGCAGGACCCCCGGCAGGAGAGAAGTTCGCGGGACCTCCAACAGGACAGGACACAGGGTTAGCAGGACCCCCGGCAGAAGGGCAGTCGGCAGGACCCCCAACGGCACAGCACACAGGGCTGGCAGGACCCCCGTCAGGAGAGTAGTTTGCGGGACCTCCAACGGGACTGGACATGGAGCCAGAAGGACCCCCAGCGGAACCTCCATCGGCATAGGACATGGGATTGGCAGGACCCCCGGCAGGAGAGTAGACGGCGGGACCTCCAACGAGACAGACATGGAGTTGGCAGGACCCCCAGCGGAACCTCCAACGGACCAGGACATTGGGTAGGGACTTGAGACGTGACTCAAGTAGGGACTCGAGAGGAGACTCGAGAGGGGAACCAAGGGGGAACTCGAGAGGGGAACCAAGGGGGAACTTGAGAGGGGACTCGAGAGGAGACTCGAGAGGGGAACTAGAGAGGGGACTCCAGAGTGGACTAGAGGAGAGACTAGAGGAGGGACTAGAGGAGGAACTAGAGGAGGAACTAGAGAAGGGAACTTGAGAGGGGACTTGAGAGGGGAACTAGAGAGGGGACTCGAGGAGGGACTAGAGGAGGGACTAGAGGAGGGACTAAAGGAGGGACTAGAGGAGGGACTAAAGGAGGGACCTCGAGAGGCGACTGGAGAGGGGACTCCAGAGGGGACTAGAGGAGAGACTAGAGGAGGGGCTAGAGGAGGGACTAGAGAAGGGACTCGAGAGGGGACTCGAGGGGGAACTGGAGAGGGGACTGTGGCAGCTGGGGCCGGGACCATGGCTGCTCGGGCCAGAACTGGGGCTGAAACCATGGCTGCTGGGGACTGTACTAGGTCTGGAACCATGGCCGGAAATATGGCTGTATGATCCAGTTCTGAAGCCGGAAACATGGCTGTATGGGCCGGCTCTGGAGCCGGAATTGAAGCCAGAATCATGGCTGTAAGGTCCGGTTCTGAAGCCGGAAACATGGCTGTAAGGTCCGGTTCTGAAGCCGGTTACATGGCTGTAAGGTCCGGTTCTGAAGCCGGAAACATGGCTGTAAGGTCCGGTTCTGAAGCCGGAAACATGGCTGTAAGATCCCGTTCTGAAGCCGGAAACATGGCTGTATGGGCCGGCTCTGGAGCCGGACCCATGGCTGCTAGGACCGGTACCTGAGTACGAGTTGGCTTCCTGACCTTGCGTCTTTTAGAAGTCTTTTGGAGGCTCCGTGGACCTCCAAACGCCAGGCGGGATCCCAAGAAAGGGTCAGAGAATGGAGACTGGCACTCAGGGCTGCGTGAGAAAACTGAGAAACTCAGGCAATGAGCCTCTCAACCATGGCATGTTGTCCACCTCCATTTGTGCCTTTTTGAGGACAGCCTCTTTGTCCCTTTTAGCCAAGGTTCTACTCCATTCAGCATAATGACACTGAAGAGTGTACTCTAGGGATAACAAGTCCAAATCAAAAGTAAAATCCGCTGGGTCCATTGTTGGTCGGTTCGTAATATTACGGTGTGCAGGAAGCAGGACCCAAATGCAGATTTAAGTGACAAAATAATTCCTTTATTTCAAGGCTACAATATTCAGAGACAGAACAGAACACTCACCGCAGTTTACTCACAACACAAGACGAACCGACACTGAACACAGGAAGAGACAAGACTAAATAAAGGAAGGGGTAATCACAAGACGAGACACAGCCGGGCAGGGGAGGAGAAACACAAGGGCCACAGGTGAAAACAATCAGACAACTAGACACACCAGGGAAACTAACGACGGGAGGAAAAACACAGGAAGAAGGACCAGACAATATACAAGGATGAAAATACCCATAACCAGACATACAAAACTACAACACAGACAGATCCTAACACTTTCTTTCCCTCTTATATTGCAGTCCCTCACTCACTTTGTTTTATTCAGTGCGAAAAACTTCTTCTGTGTTTCTCTCCCTGTATCGCTCTCTCGTCTCTTTCGCCCCCTGTCGGCGGCGGTTAAAATAGAATCGCCCCGTCAAAATTGAAATCCCCTATTAATGTATTGATTATAGGTCCGGGTCCGTATAGGTCGGCGTCTGGGTCCGTATCCGGACCGCGGTCCGCCTGTTGCAGACCCCTGGGCTAGGGGGACGAAAGGGAAACGACACGACCAGAGTAGAATTGGTATTAATTATAGGTGATTTATTTTAAACAGCAGTGGTAAACAAAATGGAAGGCGTGCAGCCTGAAATAAACAAAAGGGCCAAAAGGGCACAGGTTGACAGATAACCAAACTAAGGGAGGACTCAAAAGGAGTCTAAAGGCATACAGGGAAAAATAAATACTAATATACTAAATAAAGAACGAAACAAAACCTCACTTCAAGAGTGGTACAACTAACAAAGGGAGTCTACACAAAACACACAGCTAAACTAAAGGCAACAGTCACAAATCCTAACGATACTCTAAACACTAACTAACCTACTCTACACTCTACTAACACACAATATCAAACGGAGATAAACACACAAGATTAACCACAGAATGAAGAGCAAAATGCGAGAGGCGTCTGTTCACTCAACAGAGCCTCCAGAGTGGTGATAGTCCGCAGCCTTTGTACTCGTCCCCAGCAGGTGTGCGCCGGCTGTGCGCTGCGATTGGACAACGTCGATCCAATCACCATCTTCAGAGGCGGACCAGGAGATGGTCAACCAATGATGTTGGGGCTACCACACAGCTCATTTGCATAATCACACACACGCACACAACTGCAAACAATCCCAGACAGATTAAGGAGCAGACAAACAGCAACCGTAACAGGTATGTCTAAACTCGCACACAGAAAAGTGGGGATAATTTATCTGAGAAGCACAAAGTTTAGCCCTCCTCATGTCCAGACAAAAGTTTGAATATTTGATGTTATTTACTACTGGAGCTCTGTCGCCCAAAAAATGGTTCTCTGGATATCCCTGGCATATTTGTCATGGATATATAATTCGGAATGAATTTTTGTTATTTCAAATATACTGTATTCCTAACAATGTACAATAACAGTAGGCCCTACAAATATTTTGCAATAAATCACAAGAGAGATCATTCGTATTTTCTAAATTGTACTACAATGGCTAGCTAGTTTTTTATTAACGCTTACGTGCCTAACTAACAAAACTGCTAGCAAACGGCTGTGGTTAGCTAGTCAGTTAGCTAGCTAGCTTAACCTGCTAAACCAAAAACTGAAGCCTTCTTAATAGTGTGAATGGCACATTCTTCAAAAATATGAATTTGTGAAGAATAATTGTACTTGTACACGGACCAAAGATGTCTTGCAACTAGTACTGTAGAAAATACATTTCTTAAAGTCACATGTGCATTAAAGCTCAACTTTTGTATTTGGCAGCATCTGAAAAA
The DNA here is from genome assembly GCF_902827175.1 of Gymnodraco acuticeps. NCBI lineage: Eukaryota > Metazoa > Chordata > Actinopteri > Perciformes > Bathydraconidae > Gymnodraco > Gymnodraco acuticeps. The sequence continues at coordinate 2,167,797 of NW_022992222.1, read as the reverse complement.
ACGCTGTTTATTGTAACTCTAAACACCACAGCATAACCATGTAATATGTTATGAAAAATTAATAAATTGCTTTACAGTAAGACGTTGTGGGTCAGCAAAAAGTGATGTCACAGTAAAGACAAACTCAGAGCTGTGAATTTACACTCCATCTTAACTTCGTTCCCCCATCTTTGAGCGTTCCTTTGTGATTCACCACCAACACTTTTAATTGAATGTCAGTCAAAATGAAGGGGTGTTTAGGGGATGTAATGGTACGGTAGAGTGGAGTGGAGTTGGAAAGTGTAGGGGTTGGGGGTAGTCAGGATTTCATTCCAGCCCTTTAATCAAGGGGTGATTTACACCTGGGAGGCAAGGTGAAAGCAATTAACTTGCCAGTAGGAGAGAAAACCAACAGTCTTGATTTCAATTGATTTAGTAGCACTGCCTTAAGGTACCTATAGACTGTGACAGCAATCTTGATGTTTTAGAAGACATTTTTTACATATCAGAGTAATTGTAAATGATAACATGAATGACAAATATATTCCATTAAGCTACTGCATTTCATTGTGAATGCTGGCTCACTGCCATCGCTTAAGGAGACACTTAAATAGAGCTGAGCCATTGTCAATGTTGTCAATTACACCTGTGCTTTTCCTACTATGGCAAGTCAAAATGTGTGCTGGCTTAAAGGCCTAATGTATGTCACACTGTGAGATGGTAACATTTGTGTTTGATTACTTTTCCATTTATCCAACTCATTTATTAATTTTCTTATTGTGCTTGCATTTTTGTGATGTATTGCTTTACTGTGACATTGTTATATATGCTGGAAAGAAACGTCATCCATCCATCTTCAACCACGGGAAGAGGGCCGCAAACCTCCTTTCCCTTGCTTCATCAAATAGCTCTGACTGGGATTCCACGGCGCTCCCAGGTCAGCGTGGAGATAAAATCCCTCCACCTTGGTCTGCGCGTTGGTTTACTCCCAGCTGGATGTGCCTGAAACACAGGGACGTGCACAGGTACGGGCTAATGTTGCCCGTGCAACGGCCTGTTTGCAATTTGTGTCTGACCTACCCCTCTGGAGAGAGTGAGTTTTTTTTTTTCTTTCTGTAGTGGCCGAATAAACATGATAAGCCCACAATTAGTATTGTAGCGTCTCGCTGCGGGAAACACACCGGAAGTCAGCGCTGTCATCTGCCCCCAGTAACGTGACTTTGTTTACAATCTGACGGCTGGAAGCAAAGGAAAGCCCTCCGAGTCCGGCCTCATATGGCTATGGTGATCTTACCAAATGCCCGCCTGGCTTTGGTGGCCAATCCCCGGGTCTATCTGTCCCCGTTTTTAAATATGCTTTTAAGACCACCTCTAGTGTTGCATTTTGGAAAATTGATTTTGAGTTTACTCATGGCAGTTATAGTGTCACATGGCAATGTATTTTAATTATTCATTATTGCATGGTTTTAAGTATGTGTGTTTTATACATTTGTATTGTGTGATTTTACTCAAAGTGTTTGCCTTTAACTGGTTTTAACTTCCTGCTGCTGCTCCATTAGGGGTGGCCTATCAATAACCTCAGTGTTACGTTCCCTCCAAGTCTAGGGGTACCAAGGGGAGTAACAAAACACAAGGATGACCAAGCACGACAAAAAAGAGAGAAAACTGATCTCTGAAGTAACGAACAAGTCGTTTAATGAACAAGACAGGAACACAGGCTCACCAGCCAACTTGCACAGAATACTAAATAATCGATATATCTAGGAGCACATCTCCTATCAATCGGCAAGACACAGTTTTGTACACATGCAGCCAGAGGAGGAAAAAGGAGGCCTCACTGCAGTCTTCCTCCGGTCCTATATGGAGGCCCTGATTGGGAATTAGGAGCACCTGGGGATAGGCTGCACCTGGGGACAATCAGGCTGCACCTGGGGAGTCAGAGGGAGAGAGAGAAAGACACCCACACACCCACACAAACACTACTGCACGTAACACTCAGCATGACCTTAATGGGTGGGTGAAGGACCATCAACAGAAGCTCTCTCTAGCATATAGCTGGGCTAAACAAAAGATGGGTAATGCAGCCTCCCAACACAAACAACAGTATGACAAGAGAGCTAGAGCCTTACCACTGTTACCTGGGGAGAGAGTGTGGGTGTGTGACAGGAACATAAAGGGAAGAGGTAAATTGTGTACATGGTGGGATTCTAAACCTTATGTGATTTTGGAACAGGTGGGAAACACTGGGGTGGTGTATAGGGTTCAGCCAGAGACTGGGGGCCGTGAACAAACCTTGCATAGAAATGCTCTAAAAGTGTGTACAGCCCCCCCAGCAGATGTTCACTCTCCTGTCGAAGAACCTGCCACAGAGACTCAGAGACTGCCAGAACCAATGTTCTATGGGTTCCTACCTGCTACAGTAGCTGTACTCCCTCCAGAAGTAGAACAAGCAAATGACCCGCGACGCTCCACACGGACTAATCTTGGTCAACCACCAGTGCGTTACAGAGACTAATAGTTGCAGGGACTGGCAACATTAAAGAGTGGGAGGATATCACATGGCAATGTATTTTAATTATTCATTATTGCATGGTTTTAAGTGTGTGTTATATACCTTTTTATTGTGTGATTTTACTCTGAAATGTGTTTGCCTTTTTAACTGGTTTTAACTTCCTGCTGCATGCTTTTATTTTTGAAATGTTTGGATTGGCCTTGCCATGCTGATTGACAATGAGTGACCACACCTGGAGCCAATTTACATGCCTATAAAGGGAAGGAGAAGAGCAGCAGAGGACAGACGGAAACTGAGAGAGGCTGAAGGAGACAGCAGAGGCAGAGCGCACCAGGAGCAGAGACGGAAACTGAGACTGAGAGAAACTGAAGGAGACAGTGGACAGAAACTGAGACTGAGAGAAACTGAAGGAGACAGCAGACTGAGACTGAGAGAAACTGAAGGAGACAGCAGAGGCACACGCAACAAAGGGATTAAGAGACCACGGCAGTCCAAGAGAGGGTCGACGGAACACCTTTGCAACACCTGGAAAGACTCTGGTTTGGAGAAAATACTTTTAACATTTGAATTATTTGTATTGTTTTAACTGCGTTTAATTGTATTTTAACATAGTTTTGGACTATCTTTTTACTGAGATTATATTTTAGACAGCTCTGATTTTAGGTTTCTTAGTAAAGATTTTATGTTCTACTGAATAAATTATTGTGTTTTAAACTTAGTAGTTGGCTCCTTGATTACCCAGTTTTGCTCTCCACCTGATTTAAAAGAACCCTTTCCCTCTCCATAAATTACCCCTCCCCCTCCTTTACATAAAGAGGCGTTGTCTGCAGGATTGGGTTTGAGAGCAGCTGTGGTAATCAGGAGCCTAGCTTGTATCATAGTTTTAGCACAATTTTTAGCAGATCTTTTAAGCACATTTTAGTTTTTAATCATGATGATGCCTGTGTATCCCGGTGCTCCTTGGCTCCCTAAATTCAATGGGTTAGGTGATGACTTAAAATACCAATTTTGTAAGGCACAAATGCAAGGTTTGTTGGGCTCACAAGAATTAGCTGAAGCTAGTAAAGTTGGTATTGTGTTGGGAGCGCTTGCTGGGGAAGCTAAACGCCAGGTGAGTGTCCTTGAGGACAATGAGAAGAATGAGGTCCGCCAGATATTTTATTATTTAGATTCCCTTTATGGCGATAGAACCCCTACCCCAGTGTTGAGGTCACAATTATTTAGCTCTTCACAGAAACCAAATGAGACAGTGCCAACCTTTATTCTAAGGTTGAGAGAACTATGTTGCAGGCTGCGGTGGCACAACCCACGTGACGCCCCCTCCGATGTCGCCCTGCGGGACCAGCTCTTGCTCGGGCTGTGTGAAGGCCCTCTAGCCCAGGCCCTGAAGGTATACGCCTTGCGAAACCCTGATGAGGGCTTTGCTGCAATACGCCAGGAAGCGCTACTGCTCGAGGCTGAATATGGCAGATCTCAACCAGAGGGAACATGCCATTTGGTTAGTCGCTCAAATGTCCCCCCTAACCAGCCGCAGGCAGAAGGCTGGAAAGAGACACTGAAGAGAGAGATCATGGATGATGTGAAATCCCAGATGCAAGGACTCGCACAGGAACTGATGAAGGAAATCAAACCACTTCTTCAACCAGTCACTGCTGCACCCCCACCACCAACTCAGCCTTGGCGAGGGCGACGACAACCAACATCACAATCTAACAACTGGGATGAGCAAGGTAGGCCTATCTGCCGTCAATGCAAACAGTCCGGGCACATTGCAAGGTTTTGTAGGACGCCAGCTGCCCCCCAGTCAGCTTTAAACTAGCATTCCCTGCTGCTGAGGTCCGAGGGGCAGGGCTTGCTAATCCACCAGAAGAATCAAGGGCCACTGACACATTTATTGGGCAATGTCCAACAATTGTTGTATCCATTGAAGAGGTAAAGCTACAAGGACTACTAGATACGGGGTCTCAAGTAACATTAATGCAACAGAGTTTGTTTGAGAAGCATTTCAACCAGGCTAAGCTTGGGAAGACCCCTGTAGTTTTTAAGTTGAGAGCTGCCAATGGCCTTGAGATTCCTTACACTAGCTATGCTGTGTTGGATATGGAAGTTGAAGGTGTTAAGATACCAGGGCGGGGGGTGGTGATAGTAAAGGATGAACACTGCACACACCCGCTCATAATTGGTATGAATGTTGTAACTGCCTGTTGGAATGCCCTCTTCAAATGGCCCGGAAAGTCTGCTTTCCCCCCACCACAGTTGAACAACAGAGTTTGGAGAGATGCCTTTGCCAGCTGTCGACGTGTCGAGGCCACCATGGCAGAGGACGGGCTCCTGGGATATGTGCGGCCGGCAGGCCGACACAACATTGTAGACCCTCCAAAGAGTGAGCTGCTGGTGTGGGGTCGTGTTTGGATGGGCCCGAAAGGAGCAGACTACTGTGCCTTGGTGTTAGCACTGCCAGATGCTAGCGACGTGGGAGTGGCGAGGACACTGGCAGTGGTGAGAAATGGCAGAGTCCCTGTACGTGTTTACAACCCACACCCCTACAGCTTGTCTATAGGTCGGTACCAGAAGCTTGGAAAGCTGTACCATGTAGATGAGGCTGATGTCCATGGACCCCGTGACCTGAACCTGTCCCTTGATGACGACTGTGTCGTGGAAGTGACCTTGGTGGATGCCGCAACTACAGATGGAAAACAGGCATTACCAAAGGAGGCGAGAGACTTAGCCAACAGACCTGATCTGTCCGAACCGCAACAGGAAGAGCTAAGCACCCTGCTGCGCAAATGGGAGAAAGTTTTTGCCACACATGGGGAGGATTTTGGGCGGGCGGACCTGGTACAGCACTGTATCCACACTGGCAGTGCAGCACCTGTCAGAGAGAGGTACCGACCCCTTCCTCCTGATGTACAAGGAAATGAAGACTCTACTTGCTGGAATGCTAGAGAAAGGAGTGATTAAGGAGAGCTGTAGTCCCTGGGCAGCACCTATAGTGTTGGTAAAGAAAAAAGATGGTAGTTGGAGATTTTGTGTTGATTACAGAAAATGGAATGCTGTAACCCATAAAGATGCCTTCCCTCTGCCCAGGATTGAAGAGACTCTCACTAACCTGACCCGAGCGGAGTGGATCACAACTCTTGACCTGGCCAGCAGCTACTGGCAGGTTGAGAGGGATCCCCATGATCGGGAGAAACTGCTTTTTCCACCCCACTTGGCCTGTTTGAGTTTGAGCGAATGCCCTTTGGACTTTGTAATGCGCCTGCAACATTCCAACGGTTGATGCAACAGTGTTTAAGTGGTCCATTGGCAGAGTCCCTTTTAGTGTACTTGGATGACATTATCATTTACTCACCTGATTTCTCCTCTCACCTGCAGCATTTGGATGAGGCTTTCCAAAAGCTGTGGCAGTATGGATTGAAACTACGGCTGGACAAATGTAAGCTCCTCCAACACGAGGTGACGTTTTTGGGCCATTTGGTGGACCAGGGTGGGGTAAGACCTGTCCCTGACAAAGTAACAGCTGTACTCGACTGACCAGTACCCTCCACCGTAAGGCAAGTAAGAGCCTTTTTTAGGACTCGCTGGTTATTACAGATGCTTTGTTGCTGGTTTTGCTACATTTTCCCATGAAGTTGCTAAAATTGCCCCGCCCCCTTGAACACTCTACTGACAGGCATCCCAGCTGATAAGAAATCACAGACACGTAAAGTACAGTGGTCCTCTGAGTGTCAAACAGCATTTGATGCATTAAAGACTTCAACTGACGCAAGCACCTATTTTGGTATATGCAGACTATTCCTTGCCATTTATAGTATACACAGATGCCAGCAACCAAGGCTTAGGAGCAGTTCTGTCCCAAGTGCAAGAGGGGCAAGAGCGAGTGATAGCCTATGCCAGCCGCAGCCTACACCCTACTGAACGGAACGATGCCAACTACAGCTCATTCAATCCTGGAGGACAGGATGAGTTCGCCAGCAGTGACTGGGAAGAGGCACAAGGTAATGATCCAGACAGTTAGGAGGTATGTGGAAAACCGGCTGGCACCCAAAGGACCTGAACGCCAGGCCTTGTCCTGCAAAACACAGAAAATATTGCAACAATGGAAGAAATTGCAAGTCAAGGAAAATAAACTGTCGTAAGGTGATTGACTAGCACACCCATGAAGTACACTACCATATTGTGTGTCCAAGCTCCAGGTACCAGGAAGTCTGGGAGAAATTCCACTAAGCTGCTGCCCATGCTGGTGTGGGACAGGACCCTCCCCAGGATGCGTCAGCACTACTACTGGGCCAAACATGGAGGGGGAGGTACGTCAGTTCCATCAGGGTTGTGTCACCTGCAGTCTGCAAAAGGTAAGAGTAGAACCAAAGGCCCCCACTAAAACCTATTGCTGTATCTTACCCCCTAGAGGTCATAGGTTTAGATTTTTTGACCCTCAGTAGACCCCACAGACACATACCAAAACATCTTTGTTGCAACTGACCTTTTCACTAAGTTATCTTGGGCCATACCCACACATGACCAGACAGCACACACAACAGTTAAAGCTTTGTGGACACATGTAATTCAGCCATTTGGTTGTCCAGCCAGATTTCATTCAGATCGTGGACCACATTTCGAGTCAGCACCAATGTGAAACAGCTGTGCGAGACCTATGGTATTGCCAAAAGTCGCAACACAGCTTATCACCCTGCAGGGAACGGTAGTGCAGAGCGGTTTTAACCAGGACCTTGCTAAACATGCTTCGCACCCTTGAGACTGAGAAGCAAAGCCGCTGGCATGAGTACTTGCCTGAGTTGGCGCATGCATATAATAACACGACACATAGTGCAACCAGTTATGCCCCATCTTTCCCTGATGTTTGGCAGACACCTGAGGACTACCTGTAGGATTAGGGCGTGGCTATCAACAACCTCGGTGTTACGTTCCCTCCAAAAAAGAGAGAAAACCGATCTCTGAAGTAACGACAAACACAGTCGTTTAATGAACAAGACAGGAACACAGTCTCACCAGCCAACTTGCACAGAATACTAAAGGATCGATATATCTAGGAGCACATCTCCTATCAATCGGCAAGACACAGTTTTGTACACAGGCAGCCAGAGGAGGAAAAAAGGAGACCTTACTGCAGTCTTCCTCCGGTCCTATATGGAGGCCCTGATTGGGAATTAGGAGCACCTGGGGAGAGGCTGCACCTGGGGACAATCAGGCTGCACCTGGGGAGTCAGAGGGAGAGAGAGAAAGACACACACACACACACACAAACACTACGGCACGTAACACTCAGCATGACCTTAATGGGTGGGTGAAGGACCATCAACAGAAGCTCTCTCTAGCATATAGCTGGGCTAAACAAAAGATGGGTAATTGCAGCCTCCCAAACACAAACAACAGTATGACAGAGAGCTAGAGCCTTACCACTGTACCTGGTGAGAGAGTGTGGGTGTGTGTGACAGGAACATAAAGGGAAGAGGTAAATGGTGTACATGGTGGGATTCTAAACCTTATGTGATTTTGGAACAGGTGGGAAACACTGGGGTGGTTGTATAGGGTTCAGCCAGAGACTGGGGGTCGTGAACAAACCTTGCATAGAAATGCTCTAAATGTGTGTACAGCCCCCCCAGCAGATGTTCACTCTCCTGTCGAAGAACCTGCCACAGAGACTCAGAGACTGCCAGAACCAATGTTCTATGGGTTCCTACCTGCTACAGTAGCTGTACTCCCTCCAGAAGTAGAACAAGCAAATGACCCGCGACGCTCCACACGGACTAATCTTGGTCAACCACCAGTGCGTTACAGAGACTAATGGTTGCAGGGACTGGCAACATTAAAGAGTGGGAGGATGTCACATGGCAATGTATTTTAATTATTCATTATTGCATGGTTTTAAGTGTGTGTATATACCTTTTATTGTGTGATTTTACTCTGAAATGTGTTTGCCTTTTTAACTGGTTTTAACTTCCTGCTGCATGCTTTTATTTTTGAAATGTTTGGATTGGCCTTGCCATGCTGATTGACAATGAGTGACCACACCTGGAGCCAATTTACATGCCTATAAAGGGAAGGAGAAGAGCAGCATAGGACAGACGGAAACTGAGAGAGGCTGAAGGAGACAGCAGAGGCAGAGCGCACCAGGAGCAGAGACGGAAACTGAGACTGAGAGAAACTGAAGGAGACAGCAGAGGCACACGCAACAAAGGGATTAAGAGACCACGGCAGTCCAAGAGAGGGTCGACGGAACACCTTTGCAGCCCTGGAAAGACTCTGGTTTTGAGAAAATACTTTTAACCCTTTTAACATTTGAATTGTTTTAACTGTGTTTAATTGTATTTTAACATGATTGCAGCGTCCAGGCAGCTCCCGTTCGAGCATATGCCTTGAGTTGCACATAGCTCCAACGATCCATCTCACACACACACACACACACACACACACACACACACACACCATTTGTATTGTATTAGGTTCCAGGTTGAATTGAGGCGAATATTTGTAATGTTCAGAAGTTGTTGTGTTAATATTCATGAGACTATTTGTCATTGTTCAAATGATAATAAACATTAGCATAAAGCATATTTGTCCACTCATATGTTGATAAGAGTATTAAAAACTTGAAAAATATTCCTCTAAGGTACATTTAAAACAGATAAAAAATGTGCGATTAATTTGCGATTAATCGCGATTAACTATGGACAATCATGCGATTAAATATTTTAATCAACTGACAGCCCTAATTTTAACATAGTTTTAGACTATCTTTTTACTGAGATTATATTTTAAACCGCTCTGATTTTAGTTTTCTTAGTAAAGATTTTATGTTCTACTGAATAAATTATTGTGTTTTAAACTTAGTAGTTGGCTTCTTGATTACCCAGTTTTGCTCTCCACCTGATTTAAAAGAACCCTTCCCCTCTCCATAAATTATTACCCCTCCCCCTCCTTTACATTAGACTAGGGGACAAACCAGGGGACAAAAAAACACCTAAATATACTTGTTGTGCTTCTGTCTTCTGTGTCTTTTCATCTGTTAACTCCCTCACCGCTCGCTCTCTTTTCTTGATCGCTCTCTCACGGAGAACAGTTCACTGCCCCGCTTCATTGTAGGATTTCTGCCATGTCTCTACTTCAGTTTGACCATCTCTGTTATTAAGTGATGGAATACTAGATAAATAAGTAATTAGATATCTTACCGTTACTGCGCTCATAAAGCATGATAAGAATAATGCGTATTGAACTGGTTTCATTAATGAAATTAAGTGAGTTTATTTAAGGAAAAGTGGCCTTTTATTGTGGCCAGCCTAAGACACACCTGTGCAATAATCACGCTGTCTAATCAGCATCTTGATATGCCACACCTGTGAGGTGGGATGGATTATCTCAGCAAAGGAGAAGTGCTCACTATCACAGATTTTTTCAGATTTGTGAACAATATTTGAGAGAAATGGTTATTTTGTGTATATAGAACATGTTTTAGATCTTTGAGTTCATCTCATGAAAAATTGGAGCAAAAACAAAAGTGTTGCATTTATATTTTTGTTCAGTGTATTAATATTGAAAATAACAACCGACCTTCAGGGTAGCATTTGCTTGGCATTTCCGGGTATTTCTCCACTGGTTAACATGGGTTAACAATACCGTGTGACTGTCACATTTGAAGGGTCGAAATCGTGACATCTTCACGTCTTCCAGCATGGTACATCGTCACATGTTCACGTCTTGCCATGATACCGGTGTGGGTGTGTGTGTGTAGGTGTGTGTGAGAGTTGATGCGCCGGGCAGACAGGCGGGTCTCAGTAGCTTAAGGTAGTATCTGACATATAAATGGTCAAAAATTGTACATTCTCTGTTAGCCTACGAGCTCCACGTTCAAGTCCTGGATTGGAATGTTTCCGATAATTTCCCTAGGAGGAGTTCGCAAAAATGTGATTTAAAATGCATGAAAAACACACATTTTTCAAAATGGCCAACTTTCCTGGGGGCGGGGGTTAATGGAAGCCAATTAGAAATATGTCTGCAATTCCATAAGGAATGTCTGTGCCAAAATTCATGAAGTTTGGAGAAACTATATGTGACTACCAGACAATAGGGGGCGCTACTGAGCTGTTTTAAGAAAAAAAAAATTGCGATTTCTTTATTTTCCATTCTCGAAAAGGTCGTGTGTCCCAAGTTTTGCGTCCGAAGCTCATTTTATGGTATCGCAATTAAAAAAAAAGGTATATGCCACACCCACATTCGGCATTTGTTGCGACACTTTAAATCTCAGTTCATAGACACCCCCATAGTATGTCTACACATTTTTTTAATTTCGGCCCTCCCCTATATTCCAAAAGGAAAATGCTTTGGTGTGCCTATTCCCCAAGACAGACTGAACATATCCACCAAAATCTGTGATATTTGGATACATTGTTGATGAGTTATGAGCATTTATTTCTAAGCCCCGCCTTTTTGCAAATACGTTTTGATTAATGGTGGCCATATTTATCGACTGAACATGCTCATTTCCTAGGGTAATGTTTGTGATCCTCCACCGATGCATTAAGCTAATTAAAAAAATCTTAGTAGGCGGAGTTTAGAGGTTCAAGAGGACCAAATGTAGAGCAGGTCCACCCGGATAAGTGTGCATAATTTCAGGTCAAATGGACTTACGTGCGACTATGTACATTTTTCCCAAAATATTTACATATAGGTGGCGCTAGCGAGCATGTTGGACAATTTGAACCCATTGACTCCAGAATGTCAAATTGTCCACCGGTCCTGGTGTCCGTGCAAAATTATACAACTTTTGAAGAGTCCTAAAGCCCTCAAAAACAGGAAACGCCAGCAGAAAAATAATAGTTATGTAGGATAACAATAGGTTCCTCGCACTTTGCAGTCAATATTAATTAGGGCCCGAGCACGAGAGTGCTAGGACCCAACAGTGTCCTAGCACTCTCGTGCTCGGGCCCTAATTTATGTAGGATAACAATAGGTTCCTCGCACTTCGTGCTAGGACACCGTTGGGTCCTAGCACTCTCGTGCTCGGGCCCTAATTAATATGCATTGCAAAGTGTAAAGAATCATTTTGTAAATAAAGTACCTTCCAGTTTACCTGAATGGAGAAAAAACAGATGTATTACCCTGAATTTGTAAGTGTTAATGTAATATATAGCATACAATGAAAACACATTTTCCAAAAGTGTAGTAAATGTATTGCACTTTTTGCCACTGAAGTCAGTCATAAAACAGCATATTTCTATGTCAAGAGTTAAACAATATTTTTCTTGAAGTACAAACTAGAGATGCACGATAATATCGGCCCGATAAACCTGATACCAGTATTAATAGCCCGATAATATACAATATTTTTTGGGTAAAAAAAAAAAAAAAAATACTGCGGTGTGGGTGGATTGGGATGAGGGCGCGCTTGTTTTTCACTCTGCTCCTCCCGTTTTGCCAGTACTGTGGTATTAGTGGTTTAGAAAGAGGGGAGTTCTTCACAAATCCAGCGCTCCCTAACTCATGCCTGGCTGTGACGTAAATGGTGTGTGAAGCCAGGACAGTAAACAAACATGTCGTCGGTGGTATGGGCGTTGGAGCTATGTGCAACTCAAGGCATATGCTCGAACCGGAGCTGCCTGGACGCTGCAATCATGTTGCGCACTACCCGTGCTGAGTGTGCTGACTTTTCGTACAATGTCCCACTGTCTAGCTACCTGCATAAAGTCAAGTGCTCGGCGCAGTTGTGGCGAAATGTCGCTCCTCTGTTTTCATTTAAACAGCTCCGTATATCCGTTAGCGCAGCTAGCTAGCACCAGATGCTAACAACAACAATGCACGTAAGGTCTCTTGCTCGCTCGGGCCACACATACACACACCCTCCCGGTCCTCCAGATGGCCAGTCGGTGCCTGCCGGTGAGCGTGGAAGTGTGGTCTGCCACAAGCGGGCGGCAGGAGCGGGGCTGTCAGCATCAGCTTGTAGATGGTATTTTAAACTCGATGCGCTCTGAAACTACGGGGCGGCCAAGGAAAAAAAATACACATGCGTTAATCGCGTTAAAATAATTAGTGGCGTACATTTTTTTTTATTATCGGTTATCGGTATCGGTCTTGAGAAGCAGGCCAATATCGTGCATCCCTAGTACAAACCCATGAGAATGTATATTCATTATAATCTAATACAAAAAATAACCTGTCTTTCACCTTACTGCAATCTATATAATAAAGCCAAAATCTCAATAACCCTAATTATGCTATTTCATAACAAATCAAACCATTTTTTTCTCATACTGATATTCTGAACAATCTGTGCTGTTGTATTTGCTGTAAAGTGTCTCGACTGTAGGCTATTTGTATTATATGTTCAGCACTTTGGCTCGACCAAAAATCGTTTATAAATGTGCTATATAAATAAAACTTGATTTGATTTGATTTAATCGATGGTACCACTTCTCATCCATTTCTTCTCCCATAAAGTAACTCTTACACATAAAGTATAAGCACTACTTGTGCTAGACTATTAACTAAAAGTACTGTAATAGACAAATGCATTCCCAATTGACACAGTGAAGCATTAATCTGACTGTTAAGATTCCAGAAGCAATTAAAAATCAGCAGAGCATGTTCATGCAGTGCTTCTTATCTGTGGAATAAACTATGCTCTATGATTAATAAGACTGGTTCTACTGTGGCATTTAGATCCAAACTCTATTTCTCACCATCAAATAGCATATTTGACCATTCATATGTGTGCACATAATGACCTTGTCCTCATTTAAGTTTGGATCAATTCTTTATTGAATAGGAACTTTATTTGACTCGTTTTCATGAACTGTCAGAAACGTATGAACCCAAGCTGTGCATCAATTTGAGATGAAAGCAAAACGGACCGTGTCAGAGCTGCTTGTGGTGCCCCTTGAATTTCATTGGGTGTTGCCTTGACAACCACTTACAGTGCCAAGGACCTGGAACATTATTCCCCTAGTATTGTTTACTGTTTTCCTCCATTCTCACATCCGGGCTCATCAAAGATCTTAGGCAGCCTCTGGAATTGTCTCATCCCATGCGTGACACTTGGCATACGAGCCAAGTTACCCTTGGAGGAAATTGGCCCTTTTTCTGACTGGGATGCTGGGTGGTGATTTGAGTTGGCGCTCCCTTTTTTAGTGCCTTAGTCATTTCACTTCTGGGCCTGTGTGCAAGCACCAAATCACCCCCCCCCCCCCCCCCCCCCATTGGGGTGGAGATGTGTCTTGGGAAACTGGTGTAATGACTCAAGTTTAAAAGCTTGTCGATCGGATGCAGTGATGAGACTCAAAGCTTCAGATATCAGGTTTAAGGGCCCTATTTTCTCCAGTAACTCTGCAAAACAACATTTTATTTCATCCATCTGATGAAGAGCGGGGAACATATTTCTCCTGGAGTGTGTTTCATATTTCAGGTGCAATCAGAAAAGGGGGATGAGGTTTCTCTCAGGCTGATAGGGCTGGGTATTCGTGGATTAAATATGATATTGTTATACTAGGATACGAGTAGTATCCTCACATAATACTGCAATAACTCATCAGAGATAGATGATTGAATGCTGCTTTTGGAGAAGCAGGTTAACATTGGTGGCCAAATGCTGCTGTTTGAAGGAAACACAAAACTATGAATAATATACTCTTACGAATGACACAAGGCTCATGACCCAAATGCATGTCACCAGAAACAAGGTAAAAATTAGCAAAGGCTTTCAATCAAGATGTTTATAAAAAATACAGAAAAAACATAAAATGCTTACTTGGAGGATCAAAAAAGCAAAAACATAAATTGTCTCTATCCATCAATAGAGTATCCAAAGAATACACAATATCAATTCATGAATTAAAACTCTCTATAATAGACCAATCTACCACCCAAACAGAAACATATGGAGGTACTGTTTTCTAAATGAATCTGTCTCAGAGCCTCTCCTCTATCCCTCCTCCCCCCCTCTTGTGAAGTAGCGAATACTTTTTAAAGTCTATCTTGACTTATTTTACCTAGCATTTTTCCTCCACCTTGTTCTAGAAAAAGCTTCTTATACCTGTTAGAGCAGCTAGCTTACCGATGCTAACAACAATCCCTGTAACCGGTGTGCTCTTGCTCCACACACAGACCCATAAGTACTTGTACTGCTCTGTCATATTTTTTTTCAATGGCATCATTGTATGATCAGTTTCACAGATGAAAAGATCCTGATTATTTTTTAAATATTTTTTTTGTTGTCGAAAAAACTTGATCATGATCCGGGATTCTTTCTTAAACACCAAGGCTTAAACAACCCAGGCCAGACGACGCCACTGTCAAAGGGAGATGCACACTATATATGCTCACGGTAAGGGGGCGCAGATTAAGACAACCAGGGTGGGGTCGATAATCACAAGGAGGAAACACACAAGGCGGAGGTACAGTAAAGTTATCTGAAACAAGAGGGAGAAGTTACAACAAAATGAAACAAAATAAAGCACCGGACAAGACTAGAGGTAACAAATAGCATTGTTGACTATTTTCACCCTTTGCGCAAATAACAGTGTTCACCAAGACACCCGGGTGCAAAAATCATCTTCCTTAAACAAAAAATGTAATATAAATAATAATAAAAGTAGAGCCTAACTGAAACCACAACATGAACATTCAGGCAGCACGGGTACGGCAACCTTTAAAAATATTTTAAAATAAAATGTATTGTAAAGTTTTACATCCTGCTAGTAATGCCCATTTCTTTGTAAATGTATTAGTAATCTGAATCTCATTTTTGTATTTAAACTGTAAGGGATTACGTAATCCTGTAACATGTAATACATTATTTCCCAAGCCTGATACCTGATATATATTATTTAACAAGTCTTTTATTCCAAAAGTGTTGGCCCAATCGTATTGAAATATCAGCCACAATTCAGAATCATTTTGTGTTGCCCCTATCTTGAGGGTGGTGCCTTTAAAGTGTTGTGACTAGAGGCAAATATGTTTATGACCAGTCTAAGAACCTGTTACATGTGCAAACCCATGGAGGGGACTGGCAGAATAGATGGCAGCA
Organism: Gymnodraco acuticeps; assembly: GCF_902827175.1. Lineage (NCBI taxonomy): Eukaryota > Metazoa > Chordata > Actinopteri > Perciformes > Bathydraconidae > Gymnodraco > Gymnodraco acuticeps. The sequence continues at coordinate 2,152,270 of NW_022992222.1, read as the reverse complement.
TACAATGTAACTCTGTACTTGTATTCATTATTACTGTTAATTTTGTATAATAAAGCATTCAGTTTGTATGACATAATTCCAGCTTCATAGCAGCCCCTTGTGCTTTCCGGTAGTTTAGCTCAAAAAAAAGAATTTCCCATTTTCCAATTCCATCACAATACCTCAAGGGAGCGACCATAACAGGGAACATAATATAACATTTATGAAAAACAGAGACGATAAATATGTTATGGACTTTTCTCAACCTTTTCAGTGTGCAATGCTACTGTATGTAGAGTTTGTGATGACTTGCAAAACATCCCTAAGGTGCTAAATAGAAGCAAAGTCACAGGGCGGCACCCCAATCTAAATGTAGTCAAAATGTATTACAAAATGTATGAATGTAATTTAGTCTTTTTGACACACCTGCAAACATCCACTTTTTTCACCTCCTGCCCTCCTGGAGCACTTTATGATCAGAATGTCTGATGTTGTTTTGAATCCATCACTTGAAGTGGCAAATTACAAGCGTACCTGATGTTTGAATAATATGCTCAATATTCAGGTAAAAAGGCAAGGCAAGTTTATTTATATAGCACTTTTCAACACAAGGCAATTCAAAGTGCTTTACAAAAACTGAAAGACATTAAGAAAATGGCATTTAAAATCAGTCATTAAAAAGAAAGCTAATAAATTAAACTTTAAAAGAAAAAGTACATGGATAAAAGTTACAGTGCAGTTTAAGATATGAATAGTTCAATTAAAAGCAGCGACAAAAAGAAAAGTCTTCAGCCTGGATTTAAAAGTAGTCAGAGTTGCAGCGGACCTGCAGGTTTCTGGGAGTTTGTTCCAGATATTTGGAGCATAATAACTGAACGCTGCTTTACCATGTTTAGTTCTGACTCTGGGGACAGAGAGCTGGACCAGTCCCTTGAAGACCTGAGAGATCTGGATGGTTCATAATTTAGCAGGAGGTCAGAAATGTATTTTGGGCCCTAAACCATTCAAAGCTTTATAAACCAGCAGCAGTATTTGAAATCTATTCTTTGACACACAGGGAAGCCAGTGTAAAGACTTCAGAACAGGAGTGATGTGAATCCACTTTCTTAGTGTTAGTGAGGACTCGAGCAGCAGCGTTCTGAATTAGCTGCAGCTTCCTAATAGATTTTTTAGTGAGACCTGTGAAGACACCATTGCAGTAGTCGAGGGTGCATTTGATATATAACGCAGTGCAGCATGGTAGAGTGGGTCAAATTTGGCCAAAACAGTGGGACAGGCAAATCTATAAATGGTATCACCGTAGTCCAGCTGGGACAACCAACCTTTTACGGGATGAAGTTGAAATACAACATTTAAGTCTGTAAAGGAAGCCAAGAGTGAATTTCAATTTCTTAGTTAGAACTTCAATATGGTGTTTGAAGTTGAGATTACTGTCCAACCAAAAGCCAAGATATTTGTAGGTATCGACAAACTCAACAGAGATGCCATCAAGGGTGTCAATGGAGAGGCAAGAGGACGCTGACTTGGGAGCAAAAAGCATTGCTTTGGTTTTCTTACTGTTCAAAAGCAGTTTGGAATCAAGAAGTGCATGCTGCAGCGTGATAAAATCAGATTTTAAATTGGAAACGGCCATATCCAGAGAAGGAGCATATGAGTATACAATAGTGTCATCAGCATACATATGATAGGTAGACAATTGCATCTGATTACAAATATTGTTTACATATAATAAAAAGAGCAAAGGCCCCAAAATAGAGCCCTGTGGAACTCCCTTCTTCGAGGTGACAGGGTCAGAGACAGTACTACCCAACCTGACGCATTGAGTACGGTCGGTTAGATAACTCTGAAACCAGCAAATGGCATTATGACCGAAACGAGACATCAACATAACATTAGACATAATGTGGTGATCTACAGTGTCAAATGCTTTGGCTAGGTCAATAAACAATGCAACACATATAGATTTGTTATCCAAAGCAGCCTTAATATCGTCTAAGACTTTCAGACCGGCAGTCACAGTACTGTGCTTTGATCTGAATCCAGATTGCATAGGGTTAAGGATGTTGTGTGAATTAAAAAAAAGTTTTAGCTGAGTAGAAACTAGGGACTCAAGAATCTTTGATAACGCAGAAATATTTGAGATAGGACGATAGTTATCTAGCTCCGTGGGATCACCAGCTTTCAAGAGGGGCGATACCAGAGCTTGCTTCCACACAGCTGGCAGTGTGTGAGTGGACAGGGAGAGATTAAAAATATCAGTTACTGGTTGTGCTATAATCTGAGCTGCAATTTTTAAAAATAACGGGTCGAGGCCGTCAGGCCCGGCAGACTTTTTAGGATCAATTGATTGCAAACCCTGTAAGACTTCAGAGACCGAGAAATAAGCTAAATAAAAAACAAGGGAGTTCATCTCTTGACTAGGGCTGTGAGTACGACCATTTAGAGAGTCATGACTTTGCTCATCAAAAATGTGACCAGCCTTTTTGAAGTGAGCATTGAAAGCATTAGCCATACCATCTGAATCTGAAATAAAAGAATCACTGACCTTCAGTTTTTTTGGGAAACTAGAAACCTTCTTGTTCTGAAGTGATTTAATTGTTTTCCAGAACTTGGAATGGTCATTAAAACAATCAGTGGTTAAGCTCAGATAGTAATCAGCTTTAGCTTTTTTAATAAGGGCTGAACATTTATTTCTGAGGACACGAAAAATAAGCCAGTCATCACTAGTGTTAGACTTTCTCGCTAAGGACCATTGCTTATTTCGATCATGAATTAGATCCGATAGTTCTCTAGTAAACCATGGAGTGTTCCTATTCTTAACTCTGAATTTTCTAAGGGGGGCATGTCTATTAATAATCGATAAAAAGTGATCAATAACAAATTGGACGGCAACATCGACAGATGGAATTAACGCTATGAAGTGCCATTTAACGTCCGCCAGATCGTGTAGGAAAGCCTGCTCAGAGAAGTGTTTGAAGCAGCGTCTGAGCACAATAAGGCCCTTGGCTTTGGGCAACTTAGTGCTCCTAACGCAAGCAATAGTGCAATGGTCGCTGATATCATTAGGAAAAACACCAACAGACACATACTTATGAGCTGCATTTGTTAGAATGACATCTATAAGGGTATCGTTATTGGGTTTGGCAGGGTTTATTCTAGTGGGACTATCAATAAGCTGAGTTAAATTCAAAGAATCACAAACCTGCTTAAACTGTGAAGATTTATCACTCAACCAGTCCCAATTTAAATCACCCAATAATATGATTTCAGAAGAAAGCGTAGACAACAATTCAGTAAGGCTAGTAGTTGCATCCATGATGGCCGATGGAGGCCTATAACAGCCAATAACAGTGAGAGGAGCATTTGCTATAGTTATTTGGACTGCTAGAAACTCAAATTGCCTTGGAATTGAAATTGAGTGAAGGACTGAGCACTGTAGTTTCTCAGCAGTGTATATTGCAACACCACCAGCTCTGCCCTTACGATCTGCTCTGAATACATTATATCCATCAATGTGAATAACAGTGTCAGTGACAGACGGTTTTAACCAGGTTTCAGAAACTACAACAATATCAGGCTTAGCAACTAAAAACCAGGTCTTGAAAACATCTAATTTGGGCACTAGGCTTCTAGCATTAACATGCAGAAAACCCAATCCTTGCCTACAGCTAAACTCATTCGGAGTTGGCAAATGATGCAGGGAAGCAGAGAAACACTCAGGACCAGGGTTAATGTTAACGTTACCAGAGAGTAAAAGCAGTAACAATATTAACAGTCTGGAAGATGATTTTTTCACATGGGCTCTAGACGCGTCACTCCTCAGGGGGGCGGGGCTGCTCCGATCCTTCGATATTAGCGAGTCCAGAGTAAAAATAATACTAACACTGAAGTTCTGCCACTGTCTGTGTTTAAGTGGATGTCATTGAAGACCTTTACAAGAGCAGTCTCAGTGCTGTGGTTTGGACGAAAGCCTGACTGGAACACATCCAAAACAGTTATTTAAATGCAAGAAGTTACTCAACTGTTGAAAAACAACTTTTTCAATGATTTTACCTAGAAATGGCAGGTTTGATATGGGCCTGTAATTGTTCATTACTGAAGCATCTAGATTATTCTTTTTTAAGAGCGGTTTAATGACTGCAGTTTTCAGGGCCTGTGGATAAATACCTGAGTGAAGAGATTTGTTTACTATATGAAGTAGATCTGAGGCCATGCAAGGCAAAACATCTTTGAAAAATCCTGTTGGAATAATATCAAGGCAGCAGGAGGAGGATTTCAGAAGTTGAATAATGTCCTCTAAGCTTTTATCATTAATCTGATGGAATTGTGTCATGATGTCTGTATTGATATTAGGTGGACACAGAGACAACACATTTGCTGTTCCTGATGCAGAGGCACTGACTGCTTGTCTGATTTTCTGAATTTTGTCAGTGAAGAAGGAGGCAAAAATAATTGCACGCCCTGGTGGATAGAAATTCAGAGGCTACTGACACTGGGGGGTTAGTTAGTCTGTCGACGGTAGCAAACAAGGCACGTGCGTTGTTTTTGGTAATGATGTCAGAGAAGAAAGACTGTCGTGCGTTTTTCAATTCCAAATTATAAAGTCCAAGTCTCTCTTTATAGATTTCAAAGTGAACCTGGAGATTTGTTTTTCGCCACCTGTGTTCAGCTTTTCGACACTCTCTTTTTTCTGTTCTCACGGTCATGGCCTTTCTCCATGGAGATATTTTCTTGCCAGACACTTCCTTTACCTTAGTTGGAGCAATGGCATCTATAACATTTTTAATTTTTGAATTAAAATGATCTACTAGCTCATTTACTGAGATGTTAGCAGGGGCAAGTGTGGAAGAAAAATTCTGAGTAAACATTTCCCTAGTATTTTCAGTTAAATATCGCTTTGTGGTTACCTCTTTTTGAACATTTTTGTGAACAGAAATAGAGCTCTCAAAGAAAACACAGGAATGGTCAGAGAGTGCAACATCAGTCACCACAACCTTAGAGATATTCAGACCCTTTGAGATAATTAAGTCCAGAGTGTGCCCCTTATTGTGCGTAGGCTCCGTCACATGCTGAGTCAGTCCATAGCTATCAAGAACACAAAACAGTTCTTTAGCCCCTCTGTCCTGGGGGTTGTCAACATGGATGTTAAAATCACCAACAATGACTAGACGGTCAAAGTCAATACACACTAGACAGCAGTTCGGTAAAATCATCAAAAAAGCTTGCACAGTATTTGGTTGGTCTATAGATTAAAAAAAAGCCTGCGTTGACTGTTAAAGCGTCCTCTCTAAGCTGCGATCACTTTGCATTATTGGCTGTGACTGAACATTTGTAATGAAATTCCATTGTTGCTACTTCCAAGTTTATTATGAACCCTCTTGCCTCTTATGCATGGATGCCAGTCAAAGCAGACTAAACAGGCAGGAGGAAACAGATCTTTTTTATGACATCAATAGCTCATAGGTAACCTTTATGTCAACAGAGGAGTGTTTCATATATCACAATAATTTGTTTAATTTAATGGCATCAAATCAAATCAAGTTTTATTTATATAGCACATTTATAAACGATGTTTGGTCGAGCCAAAGTGCTGTACATAAAATAAAAATAGCCTACAGTAGAGACACTTTACAGCAAATACAACAGCACAGATTGTTCAGAATATCAGTATGAGGAAAAACGACACCCTCTATCCTTAGACCCTCACATCGTACAAGGAAAAACTTCCATAGAAAAACCACAGTTTAAGGGGAAAAAATGGGAGAAACCTCAGGGAGAGCAACAGAGGAGGGATCCCTCTCCCAGGACGGACAGACGTGCAATAGATGCCATGTGTAAATCGAAGAGAAACCTCAGGGAAACGGGTTGATACACACATCACAGTCAGCAGAAACTGATTACCTGCCTTGGTCTTCGGCAACGGACCGACAGTCAGCAATGATATGGTCAAAAGGCTCACCAGTAGCCGGAACAGGACACAACGGCGCTGGAGGAACTACTTGATTTGGTTTTCCCACCACCTGGCATGTGCTACAAGTTCTACAGAAACACACTACATCATCTTTCAATCCTGGCCAAAAGAAATGTTGAAGGATCCGGTCATAAGTCTTAGTCACACCTAAGTGGCCAGACCACAAGTGCTCATGGGCTAACGCCAGAACCTGCTGCCGACAACTCACAGGAACCACTAACTGATAAACGCTGTTCCAATCACCACCTGAACCAACATCTGCATCACTTGATTGGTCAGCCCACCGGCGCATCAGCACCCCATCATCCACAAAAAACAACTGTTTCTTATTGGATTCGTTAGGGTTCTCAGCAGCGTCAAAACACTTGATCAAGGTAGGATCAGCTCTTTGTGCCGTGATGAACGGGTCAAAGGCATAGCCACCTCTGGAGCAATAGCGACAGGTTATTTCACCATCACACACCGTTGAAGGGCCCTCCACTAATCCATCAACAGAGGTCAACCTGTCGTTAGATAGGGCAGAAACAAGCCAAGAATCAGACACATCCACATCCTGAGCCTGCTTACGGGCCTGAGCTCTGGTCAAAACACTAACTGCAAATACCTCCGGATGAGTCAGAGCTAGATTATCATCTACAGCACCAGGAACTGGAACGTCAACAACCTCTGGAGTAGGATACACTTTACCTCCAGCTATATCGTTTCCCATTATGAAATCCACACCGTCGATTGGAAACCTGGGGAGTACGGCAACTGTGAAGAAACCAGTAGCCAGTTTGGACTGGACATGGACATTGTGGAGAGGTGCAGGCACAAAACCCATTTCAATACCTCTTACCACGGCACTTACATCACAGGCGGACTCATTACTCAAGGGCAGAGCACTCGCAAGAATGAACAACTGTGAGCCACCACTGTCTCGTAACACAGTAACCTGCCGCTGATCCTCCACCTTCCCTGATAGAGAGACAAAAGCAGTGGAGATGAACGGCTTAAAACACTCATCAGGGCCCATTTTAACAGTGGCCTGACCACTAGGACACACTGTTTTAATCAAGCCCACCCCTTTTGGGTGCTTGCCACCTGCTGCCCGCTCTTGCTTCCAAGCTGCACAGTCTGCTATCATATGACCTGGGTCAAGACAAAAATAACAAGCTCTGTTCATCCTGGGACCTAAGAATGGAACACTGGCACAGGGAACGTAATTGTCAGGAGCTCTACGATAAGTGTCCCGCTGAGGAGGATCAAGCTGAAAAAAAACGCTCTTGTGTATCAGCGCCAGAGATGTTCACAAGTCTTTTTTTGCAAGTCCAAGTCAAGTCTCAAGTCTTTGGTCACGAGTCCAAGTCAAGTCTCAAGTCTCTAAAAAAAATCAAAGTCTCATGTCTCTTCTGGTTGTAATAAGCCTTCTATTGTCTGCTGCTATCCAGTCTGTTAAGAATACTGCACAGCTCTATCTAAGAAATTCAAAGCATTTACTGTATTATTATCACTCCTATATCTATTAGCATACAGTATCAGTACTGATTAGTTGTTTGTTATATGATCACTTTAAACAGGCTATTGCAATGCAATATGAGGAAAAACATCACACTTTAGCTAAATGCAAACAACTTATAAGCAAAACACTTCAGAATCAGAAATCAGTATCACAAATACTTTATTAATCCCCCGCAGGGAAACTGTGTTAAAAGTACTTAAAAGTAAACATTTGTTCTGTGCCATTTGCAACTAAAAAACGATTGCTGCAATATTATCTGAAATATACTGAACTGGTGATATTAAAAAATGACCTGTTCCAAAAGAGATATCTACCATTAACACCATTTACCAGCCAAATGCTGGTAAATCATGCAAGTGGCTGGTACTGTATGTTGCACGCACCAGCCCAACATAACAATGGCAATCTATTGAGTGGCTGGTAACATTTCAACATTCACTAGGCTAGCCATTTGGCCAGTGGACAAAAATGTTAAAATTTGACCTCTGCAACCGTATTGTTTAATTACACTGGGTCTCTAATTACATCTTTTAAGTCTACTATAAATAAACATATTCCTCTATCCTCTCACTCAAACCCAGTGTAATGGTAACCTGATAAACCTGTAACATTAACGTTACGTGGTCAACAATAAACCTGTAACCTGCCTATAAACCGACAGATGTATTTATGTATGTAACTATGTATTTTTCTACGTTTAACGTTAGCCAGTAGATGGTGGTAGCGGAACGTAATGATTAACGTTACCAACCTTTTTTATGTCATGTCAAGAGTTGGATGTCAACGCCACTCAACGCAAACAAGTGTGACAAGCAAACATTCACTCATCTTTTCAAATATTCAGTTACAAAGCTAGTAGCAAGCTAAGTTAACATTACATAGCTGATGCTGAGCTAAACATGTTTGCTAACCGTCCATATGCGTTAATGTGACTGACCTCTCCGGGTGAGTTTTCAAGTGCCTGATGAAATTTGACGTTGTTGCACCAGCATCCTTGATTTTAATATTGCAGACTTTGCAGTGTGCGCTCCTTTTGTTGGTGCCGCTGGCGTTTTGTTCGAAGTTTTTATAGTTGAACCTAATTACAAGCGGTACAGCTGCAGGTGTGCCGCCGGTCGCCATGGTGTTACCATGATGTTAATGTTAATGTTAAAGGTGGGGTAGGTAAGTTTGAGAAACCGGCTCGAGATACACTTGTTGTTATATTCCATGGAATGCTCTTAACATCCCGATAGCCGGCCCGACTAAAGTAACTGGATGGCCTACCTGCCTGTCAGCCTCCCATCGGGGCACAAACTGATCTCGTGCCCTCATTGGTCATGTGCACGTTCGTGTGTGTTGGAGGAGGGGCTCTGTGAGGAAGTGGCAGATTTTCTCCGGTTGTGTATTTTCAAATTCTAGCGATCTCGAGCCGGTTTCTCAAACTTACCTACCCCACCTTTAATACGCCAAAAATAGAAAACACAATGATTGTTCACGAGTCCCAAAACACGAGTCCAAGTCGAGTCCGAAGTCTTTTGAGCAGGAGTCCAAGTCAAGTCTGAAGTCTCTGTGTGTGCGACTTAAGTGCGACTCGAGTCCGAGTCACAGACTCGAGTCCCCATCTCTGATCAGCGCAAACTCGTCTGCCAGAGTGGCAGCCTGCTGAAGGGTAGTCACTTTCTGCTCATTCAAATAGACTACCGTACGCTCCGGTACACAGTTTTTAAACTCCTCTAACATCATTAGCTCACACACTGAAGCAATGTCATCCGCTTTACACACTCTACACCACCTGTCAAAGAGGACTTTCTTCTCCCTCGCGAAGTCCACGTACGTTTGGCCAGCGAAAACGCTGCCTGTAGGCCTCAGGCACAAGCACATATGCCCTGAGAATAGCACCTTTCACATTGTCATACACCAAACTATCCTCGACAGAAAGAGAAGAGCAAGCCTCTTGAGCCTTGCCGACTAGCTTGCACTGTAAAATAATAGCCCACACATCTTCTGGCCAGTGCAGAGCAGCAGCAATGCGCTCAAATGCACCAAAATAGACTTCCACCTCTGATTCACGAAACACAGGGACCAAAGAAATATGCCTGCTCACGTCAAAGGAGGCAGCAGGACCAGAAGGTATAACTGCTGAATCACCCACCACAGCTGCTTGGAGCTCTAGCTGACGCATCCGGACAGCAGTGTCTGCCTCCAACTCCCTGATTTCCAGCTCCTGCTTCCTGATCTCCAGCTCCCTCCTGAGCTGAAAATCCCTATCACGCTCCTCCCTCTCACACTGGAGACGAGCCATACGCACTTTTACCCTAGCATCTAATGTAGGATCCTGCCGAGAACGAGCCAAACTGAGGTGTGGTGAAAAGTTTTGCCTGTTCCGTAGCACTCTGAACACCAGGAGTAACACCAATGCGGCCTCCACCATGAGATACTGCTGCTACAGCCCCCGCCACCGTGCCAGGAGATTCCACTAAAGTAGGCCGACTCAAAACCCCCTGTTCAACTAGTCCAGTTAGCAAAGTAGCCTTGAGTTCACTTTTAACAAGAGCAGAGGAGACAGAAACGTGATAATGGTCAGCAACTAACCGCAAATCAACCTTCCTACAGCAGTCTAGCTGACCCACCGTAGGACTGGCCACAAACTGCTCCAAAACAAAAGCCATCCTTAGCAACGGCTACTTACAAATATATATATATTTTTTTTTATTATTTTTTTTTATTTTTTTTTGCAAACTTCCCCAGATCCTGCCTACCAAACTTACCTAACTATCTTCTGGGGCGTACCGGGCTCGAGGCGACTTTAAAGGCAAACATCAGCGGCTGAAACCCTGAATCGCCTGCCCCCAACAGGGAATAAATCCCCACCCAGGAGTACCCCGAAAATAAAAAAGGCTAAATAAAAAATAAGTGCCTGAAGGAAGGACTGATTCAGCCCAGCTAGACACTCCCCTGTCTAAACTGAGGAAGTCAATGCTACCAAACACAATAACACTAAACCACAAACAAATACTCACTCTTTTTCGACGAGCCCCCATGTTACGTTCCCTTCTAAATCTAGGGGGTACAAAGGGAAGTAACAACACACAAGGATGACCAAGCACGACAAAAAAGGAGAGAAAACCGATCTCTGAGTAACGAACAAGTCGTTTAATGAACAAGACAGGAACACGGGCTCACCAGCCAACTTGCACAGAATACTACAGCATCGATATATCACGGAGCTCCCCTCCTATCAATCGGCAAGACACAGGTCTGCACACATGCAGCCAGAGGAGGAAAAAAGGAGACCCCACTGCAGTCTTCCTCCGGTCCTATATGGAGACCCTGATTTGGAATTAGGAGCACCTGGGGAGAGGCTGCACCTGGGGACAATCAGGCTGCTGGGGAGTCAGAGGGAGAGAGAGAAAAACACACACACACACGACCACACAAACACTACGGCACGTAACAGTCCTCCACGGATACATTTCCGGGAACGGTGGAGGCGTTACGCACGGCCGGACTTATCTCAGCCAATGATAGCTCTGCATGCATCCCCTGGATATTATTTTAGAAACTGCTTTCATCGCGACGCGATGTTTACAGTGAGAACAGCTGTGAGGTCCGTGCAGAAAGCAGAGCAGTGTGTAAAATATATATCACTCAGTATAACAGGCCTACATTACTCTCTGTATTTGTATGCTGTAGTTTAGTAGATATCTACAAACAAAGAGTCGATATTTTTCAAAGACCATTTAGTGCTTCACATAATAAAATACACAACGGCTGTAGCCTGATTATGCTTTAGGAGATAGGTGTGTGTGTTGTACAGTGTGTAGATGTGGCGGACAGACGGGTCTCAGTTGGTTTGGTGTCCTATGCTTAATACTTGTAAATACAACTTTTGGCCCGTAATTTCAATTCCCCATTTCAGCCACCAGAAAGAGGGGGGATATATCCAGTCTCTGATTGTGTTACGTTATTATGAGAGTGCTCTCATACTTGTTTGATTCTGAAATTGTATATATTTATATAAATATGTGTGTGTGTATTATGTCCACATCTGTAGCCTGTTATTGTCTCATTATACCGCACTGTCAATGAATTAAAAGTAAATATATAAGTCGTCATGAACACATCTGTCCATCAGACAGAGGGCTGCTGTGCCTCCTGTCATCATTAATGGACGTCTCTTTAAAATGACCGCTCAGAGAAGTTCTCATTTCTCTAACCGCCTGCTGCTTCCCCTCCTCTCTCCTCGGTTCCCCTCCTCAGTCCTACGCTCACATCTCCTGTGGGCGGCACTAAGTCTCGAGGATAGGAGTCGAGGATAGGAGTCGAGGAGGGGAAATTTGAGTATTGAGGAACCTCTTCTGACCTCCCTTCCTTGTGTGTCTCCCACTCCTGTGATTGTCGACCACGCCCCTGATTGTTTCCACCTGTTCCCCATTACCTGGTGTATTTATTGTCCTCGTCTCCCTTTGTCCTGTGCCAGTTTGTTTCGTTTCTTGTGACTACCAGCGTATCATGCCAGAAAGAATCCCAAGCAGAGCTTTGAGCCACGTCTTGTCTAAGTATTCATATATTCAGGCTCCTAGTGTTTTTCCTCATTGAAGTGATTTTGTTTTGTTAGTGTTTTTTCCTCATTATGAGTGACTTTGTTTCAATACTGTTTTTCCTCGTTAAGAGTGATTTCGTTTTTGTTTCCCACTGTCGTTGAGCTTTGGTTTGAATAAAACCTTTTTTGTTAAAAACCTGTGTGAGTCGTGCATTTGAGTTCAAACCCGTTTATTCTGTCGTAACAAACAATCAGGAGAGATATTTGATTGTTGGTGCTTGAGAAGACTAAACATTTATCTGCAGATCTTTATAAATGATATTCATTAATCGTTATTCTCTACAAATAGTTAATTAAAAACTGTATATAATTGCTATTTTGAACATCCCTTTCAAGATTTTATAAGGTTTATTGACATATTATATACACAACTACGGTGTAGTTATGCAATGAATGAAACACTTGGGCCACAGGTTCCTCAACAGTGCATTACAAGACTATCAATATGTGTGTACCTCCACCATCAAACTGTCAAATTCTGCACATTTCTTATACTATCTACATACATAAGAGTATAATTAATATGTATAATATCAGTTAAAATAAGTGCTTTAACATAGTTAACATTGCAGGAAAGCAATATATTAGACGTTAAGTACTTTGTCAGGCATAATATTTATTTGTAGATAGATACCCCCAAAGCTTTTTTCTTATTTGAAAGAAGACCTTAACCCAAAGTATTCTTTAATGTGTTAATAAAGGTTAATTAGTTTGTCTGTTTTGCACATCCTCCAATTAATATCTTTGTACATCCGGCACTAAACTGTTTTATTGTAGAGATCACTTACAGTATCTTCTTGATTTGTTATATTCTATATTTCTATCATTGACCTTCTACTTTCCCCCTCTGAAAGTATGTACTCTTAAAGGTGTGGTAGGTAAGTTTCAGAAACCGGCTCGAGTGCACTAAAATGTGAAAGTACACAGCCGAAAAGAATCCGCCCCTTCCTTCAGACTTCCTTACAGAGCACCTCCTCCAACACACATGAACGCGCACATGACTTAGGTTGGCTATAGTTCAGGGGAATTGTAAACCATACAAAACAGATAATTACCTGTCCAAGAGAAAAAGAGCGACCACGGCGTCAGATTTCAACTCGGTGTGTTCCATCAGTAGTCGCCATCGTTGAAAAGCAACTCCGATATTGACTCCTAGTTTCCACTTTCTTTTTGTTCTTAATTTGCTCCGTTACATTTTTTCTTTTGCGACCAGTAGACGATGTTGAACCTAACTCTGCAATGGTGAAAGTGGCCGCATGTTGCTGGAGAGTCATTGAAGTACTGCTGCAATGCACGCCCAATGACGGCACGCCCAATGAGGGCACGAGATACATTTGTGCGTGCACGAGATGGAAGGCTGACAACCTCTTCCCACATACAAAATAAAAATAAAAAATATATTTAAAAAAAATATTTTTTTATTTTATTTTTAATAAACAAGGTAAATATTATATAATTGGTATCAGTAAAATGTATAATCTACAATACAATCTCGTTTAAAATTGTGTTACGACGATGTCTAAAGTTACTGATAAGTCACATGTTTCCTGCCTGGCCTTGCCCATGTGTCATTACCTTTATATATACAGTGTATGGTCATTACCCTCTCTCGTCTGGGTGGTAAGAAAGGAGCCCTCAACCAGTGCGGCAGCAGCCACTAGCAGCTGACTGTTGCTATCTGTAAACTATGATGCCGAAACATAATTTCAGCCAATCAGCGTCGTCAAATCTGATGATCACCGGGCGCCAATGTCAGCGCCCGGTCCAGTCTGTGAGTAGTTTGGACACTAGTGACTCGTATCCGGTGGGGTGACGCAGTACGGCAGTAGTTGATGAGGATGGCTTCATGTGCAGGTGGAGTCCCCGCCCAATTCCGTTCAAGAGCTAATCTCCAATCCTTTCGAAAGGAGAAGTTTGGGAGATAAACTGTTGCTTAAAGACCTTGGACCGGACCAACCCCATTTGTATATATCGCAGCAAGCTCGTGAAAAAGACAAAACATATCAACGAGGCTTCTCACGTAGCTGGTACACCAGAAAGGTGTATGCAAACAAGTAAATGCTGTCTTTTGTTTCCCATGCTTGCTCTTCAAACAGCCGGGGACAGATACGATCTGTTCAGAAACTAGACAAAAGTTAAACAAGTACAAACCACAGACTGTCTGTGTCATGGAGAATACAGTCGCTGGTTTATTTATGTCTGTATAGGCCGTTGTTGTGAGTGTGGACGGTCAGAGCTAACGTTAGCTTAGCCAAGCTCCATTTAGAAAACACGCATTTTAAAAGGTTTTTCGCCTGCCGTCTGTCTGCAGACTTGTCAAAGCGTTAATTCATGGTTTTTACTAACCGGTATCAGTATGTTGTTACTTCGGCATCATTTTGAAACGTGTATTAACATTAAATCACGGTAAAATATGTTCATCTTGTTGTAGTTGTAGCCCCCTTGCCAGCGATTCTAGTTTAGCATACTCAGCCCGACTCAGCCTGGTTGTTCCTGGCCCTAGAACCACGATTTTATAGGGCCAGAAAAACTGTGAATTAGGACCCGCTAGCCGGTACTAGGCCAAGTGGAAACACAACCAAAAACGGGCCATGGTGTAGTCCAAACGATAGCTGGGGATTCTGGGTAGTGTAGTGTCTTCTGCTATCCTTTACTCCGAAAAAATATTTGTTTCTCTGAATCGAAGGGGAAAAATACAAAAGCATTGCACACAATTTAAACCTATCAATGTTGTGTAATTAACAAGGATAATCTGGTGTTTTTTAGTCGATGAGTAGTGCAGATATCACTGTAAAATCAATCGACAGTAAGGGGAATACTTACTTCCGGGTGTACAATTCTCCGTTATCCAATGAGAATGGACGCTCAGATTGCCTTTTAAGGGCAGCCGACACAAACGAATGCCGTGCTTCCATGAGCGTCATTACCAGTAGAAATACATTGCTTTTAAAATCGTGCTGTGCAACACGAAAAAAAGGGGAAAATCGTGTTGGTGAACACGAATCAATAGATTAAAAATCGTGTTGGTGAACACGAAATGCCATGAGACTGGGTTGATCTATTCCTTCATGTAATCTATTACAATACAATAAGCATATGTATTATTGAAACATATTTATTAAAACATCTTTCCATTTTAGAATGCCACCAGCAAAGAGAGGTCCTCGATTCAGTGTGCAGGATGTGATGACATCCAAAAAGGAGAAAGTGAGTTTTAGATGGAATCAGAGGACAGTGATATTGCTATGAGTGAAGAAGAGGCAGATGAAGATGCCTGTGGACAAGTGGACACAGAAAACCAACAACCCAATGACCGCCCAGTCAGTGATTATGTGGACATCGAGCCCTAACCAAATAAACACACCAAGCCCCGTGACAGGTATCGCTGGCTGAAAAAATATGTTATCAGTCCCAATACTGATTTTTCTGGTCCAGATTGGTCATTTACAGGTACACGCAATGCAGCAAGTGTGACGTCCATTTTTGCTTTTCCGATGACGGGAACTGTTTTTGGGACTACCATTGCATTATTATTAAATAAATGACTATTCATAACAAATATGACTGATGTGTGATTATTATTCATATACTGATATAGGGCTAAGTAAGCAATCAATCCTGCAAATTAACCCTTAGTTGTTCAATATATTTATTCAGACGATGTGAGTAGAAATACAGAAATTCTGCTCCCACCTAAGGCCAACGTTGCAATATTACAAAATGTCCCTAAAAACTTACCAAAACATACAACATTGGAGAACTCTTTAATGTTTGCTCCAGAGGCTCCCTACAACAACATCTGAAAGGTCAACAAAATAAATTCTAATGTTTTTCTATATTTTGGCTTTACAGGGTTAATCTCATTGCCCAGAAAGGCTCGTCCAAAAAACAGTCCTCTTGCCAATACCAGACAACTTTTTGTTGTAATTGTGATCCAGGGGATAACGGTGGTGGGTACGTCTTCTTGTAAAGTAGAAGGGCTACAGGAGACCATTGATACATTTCAATAGTGTTCATTGGCGTTTCTATTATGGCTTTTTCAGTGCAGATTCAAATGGAATATTATGGCTTTTAATAACAACTTTCAATTTTTGCAGAAAAAAACATGTTTCCAGGAATTCTCCAAGCTAAGTAGATAAGTATTGACAGGATGAAGCCGCAGAGGGCAGTGATGGGTGAAGGTGCCAGTTGCTCTTCTGTGGTCCATCGTCTTTGTCTGAATCAATCAATTATCGCCTCCTCCTCCTCTGTGTTGTTCTGACTTTAGAATCATTACTAAATGTTCTTTTTAGAGTCTGCAGGGGGTCACAGCTGTTACCAGTTGTTTGAAGATTCAGGACAGATGGCTATTTATTTGTTCCCCTTTCTTTTCCTTCCCTGAGTAGTTGGCCCATTCCTCACTTATTTTAACCTCAGCCTTCATTTTTGACTCAACTATACACCTGTGGTGTTCAAAGACCTCAATTCTACCAGCAGTGTAAGCCAGGGTCATAAGATGGCTAATGTGCCGCTCTCCACCGTGTTCGAACCATGACCATCTGTGAACTCAACCTTGAGATTGGAGGCTATCTTTGTATTGGGCCTGTTGCATTAGATGACTTACAATTGTTGCTCTCATTTCTGCACTTAATCATTTATCTGCCTGAAAATATAAAAGTAAACAATGGAAATAGTGCTTTTAAATAACAAAAGACGAGGGGAAATTGTTCAGGAAATGTAATGCATGATGTCTAAGCGTGTGACACATTAATCAACCACACTGTATGACTATTAATTTCCCCTGAATGTTTTATAATTGGATCTGCTTATTTCCTGTTGTTAAGCTCACGTTCAAACTCATTACATTTTCTCAGGATGTACCAACACTCCAGGTACTCTGTCATTTACTAAAAAAACTAAATTGGGAGAACACTTGACAATAATTCAGTCTCACTTTTGTAGATGTGAAATCTTATCCTCAATGATTTCAAACTGTTCCAGCTAATTCACTTTCTATTTAACTGACATGCCCATACAGCTGTATGCACAATGATGAACTATTCCCCTCCACAAATAGCACAGCGCCTTGGCAGAAACCTGAATGACACACATGCGATTAAAACAAGTGTATGCGCCCTTTCTCCTGCACTTTACAGAGCGCGACATCCTCCTGTGTGTTTACTCACAACACAAATGTTTTTCGAGACGGTACCTGGCTCTCGCTCCTTGTTCTCTTGTTTCACATCTTAGGTGCTTCTTTCAACCTCTCTATCTTATCCGTCTCCAATGTTCGAGAATAGTCCTCCCATATGCGGCTTCCAAGTTTAACTCTGCCAGGCTCATTTGAAAGTCAAATATTCGCTCTCACTTTTTCCCACCACACTTCAAGCGCAGCGCTGTGGCTGAAAACACTTAATCAAGCTTCTGTCACTGTGCAGCAATCAGAGATAACAGGCCAGGAATATGGGTCATCTCATGCTCCACACTGAGCTTACTGAGTGGCACCAGATGCACACTAATGAGGGGGACCCCACCTTCACTGTTGTTGTTTCTGTCAGCCCTCTTGGCTGGTGTTATCACAAGACGCCATGCGAAGAGTAAAAAATACTACCAGCATGGGGCAGGAAAATATTTCAGATGCAATGCTCTGTTTCTGCATGTTATTACACTTCAACAAATGTTAAACATATAATTTGTGCCTGTAACAAACTCAGCTTTTTCAATATTGTTTTCCACATCTAAATTCACCACAGAATTGGTATGAAATTCCTCCCAAAATTAACAATGATTTGGAACAGTGTGTAGTTTTTTTCAAGGTTTCATGTTCAAGGGCTTTACTGTCATATGCACAGATGGTAGGTACAGTGTCGTTTTTTCCAATATACAAAAAAACAAACTACTTTTATCCTCAAATGTTGTATTTTGTTGTATGTTGTTCCTCTACTGTGACTTGTTTACATGCTTTAACCCATTGAATCCCACATTTTTCCCAGACATGAACATATCCATATCTTGTGTCATTAGTAACCCTTTGAAAAAATCAATCATTGTTTTCTTGTGTGGTGTTCGGGTCAAATTGACCCGATTTCCATTTTCAATGAATACAAAAAAATATAAGGATATTTTCGTTCAACCTGAAACTCAATGGCCGGGGCTTATTTATTGTGAAGGACATGTGGAATTTTTATTTTTATTTTTCCACTTGTGAAAAAATGCCCACCCGCATTTATGTCCTTCATAAGAAGTTCGGGTCAATCTGACCCGGATACAATACCAGGATAGACAGACAGAGAAAAACACACAAACACACAAACTAAAGACACACACACACACAATTGTATGCATAGAGAAGCTGTTTGATCCTGTTTTCCCTTGATCTTTACCCTATGTCAGGGGTAGGCAAGTAAGTTTGGCCGTGGGCCAATTTTTTGCTGAGCCGCAAGATGGCGGGCCAGAACATAATCAAAGCCTAATTCAAGGAATTGATTTTGGTAAGAGGGCGCAGCGCCCCTGTTCCCCGGTTCAGAACAAACTCTATCGCTGATAACCCTCCCCATCAACACTCTGATGCGCAGTCAGATCCGCTGATTGGTTCACTGATGATATAGGCGCCCAATCCAGAGCCTCTGGCTAGACCCGCCCAAAGGGAGGCTCGTCCTCTCTAGCCCCATTTCAGTCCCAAAGCCAGGGCTATTATCTGTATTTTAACAGACTTATCTTTTAAATTGAGGTGTATTTATTGTTCTCTTCAAAGTTTATTTTTCTCTGAAATTGTAGGGAGGATGGTCCTCACTTTCCTCAATGGACGAGCCTCCACTGAGTAAAGTAGAGTTATTAACTAGGTAGCAGTGTTATTTAACATACTTTTATTCTGATAAGTATTGTCAAGTTCTCTGGGTTTTTGGCATTTATTTGAGTGTTTGCCCATTTGAGAGGCTTGAGGGACAACTGGAATCCTTTTTCCTTTTCTTTATTTCAACTTTTCAAGGACACATTAGGATTCTTTCAGGTTGAAAACCTTTAAAAAATACCAAAGGACAAAATAAATCAATTACAGCAGTTTTGCTTTGCAATTTCATATATTATAACCTAAATTAATCAGTAACCAAGTGTTTTACTCAAACTCAATGTATTTAATAGTTAAATAACTTATAAGTACTTGAATTGACCTGGTTCCCCTCAACCACACATTTGCCATATGTGACCCGCTCTATCGAAATCAGTCGAAAATCGCAACGGCTCATTTAAAAAATAAACGTGGATTTGCGTAAAAAAATAGTTTTTCGGGGATCGGGTGTTTTGTTTGATTTTAAATAAACAAAGTCTTGGCTTTCAGAATATGACATTTTTATTTCCAAAATCACACGATAAATACATGTTTGAAGCTTGTAAAGGGAAGATGACAGCTCTCCCTCGCCACTCTGCTCTTCCACAGCGCCGCTTCCCCTGCTGACATTATGAATGTAAGCGGATATGTCGGGACAGAATTTATTTTACCGGACAAATTTGAAACTTACCGGTCATGTTTCAATAATAATAATAATGGTGTAGCAGAGTTTCCGTTAGCAGGTAATCACCGGACTAGGACCGGATGCTGATGTTTGAAACTCAGTTAATGGGGCTCATTTTGATATTGCTTCAGTTTATAATCGTTACAGATCAAAAAATTCAGATTCATTTTTCAATAAATGATTCCACAAACAACAAACAACATAATTATTACATTCAAACAAACTACTTGTAGTAGATTAAGTACATTATTCAAAAGTTTACATTAACTTTGAATAATAACACGGGAGAAACGGATGCTCTCTTTTCCCCTCTCCCTCCCTCTCTCTCCTGACAGCCTGTCAGTTTCTCATGCAGCTCGCTAAACAGTGGGCGGGGCTTCAGGTGATCATGCAGAGCTGCGTGTCACCATCAGACTCAGCAGCTGATCTGATCTCTCTCTCGGGTCCGGTTACTATGGAAGCAAACAAGAGACAGAAGTATTCGAATTGTATTAGACACCGAATTTATAGCATTGAAAATAATTACTTTGAAAATCATGTATCTGAATGTTTTTGCTCCGAATTTACCTATGTGAAATAAAAATGTAAAAATTCAAGTGAAAAAAATTCGAATGTTCAAATTCAGATCCCAAAAGTTCGACGTCAAAAAATTCGATGTCAAAAAATTCGGTGTATAAAATTCGATGTCAAAAATTGCGATGCAGCATCATCCGGGCTACTCAGACAGGATAAGCAATCGAGCCCTAATGCAATCAAACTGACTTGGCCTATCAGAGCACGGCTTTGTCAGTCATGTGATCACAACAACCCGGGAGAAAAATGACGGAGAACAGCGGGGCTCGCCCCTCGGGTAAGTAGTCAGTTTGTGCTCTTTATCTTACAAGCAGTGAGGGCTCGACAGCATTTGTATCTTACATTAGCTAAATGAGTGAAGTATCTGTCTCTCAGGCGTGTCCTTTCCTAACAGAAATATCAAAAAACATATTATTGCAGAGCAAGTGTGTTATTTAAGAAAGAGGTGTGTTTGTTTGTTCATAAATATAATGATTTTTTTTATTTGAATGTGTTTTTTAAATCCAACAGTGTACTACAAAGATAATCAGATTATGAATAAACCATTCTAAATTCATCAACATTAAAATAAATGTATTATTAAAATAATATTTAACTGTTATCAAAACTTAGTGCAACTGTAGAAGCTTGCTCTGTTCGGGTGTCTCACTGAAAGACAAAGGGTCGCAGCTCTCACTATGTGATGTTGCTTGGTAAAATGTAAATGTAACCTTTTGCTAAGAAAGTACACTCAACATCACTGATGTGTAGGAGATCTAGTTTTCAGTCATGTTTAATGGCATGTCTATCAGTGTATTGGAGTCATTACTTTATGCATTCTTTGTAAAGCATGAAAAAGGTGTACCTTGGAATCCGTGCTGAAGTTCTCTGCTGCTAGGACTCCAGATCTGTCTCTCCTCCTCTGGTCCAGGTCTGTCTCTCCTCCTCTGGTCCAGATCTGTCTCTCCTCCTCTGGTCCAGGTCTGTCTCTCCTCCTCTGGTCCAGGTCTGTCTCTCCTCCTCTGGTCCAGCCTGTCTGGATCACCTTAAGGAGACTTTGAACAAACAGATGTAAAGTTACATGCATGGGTTACAGACTTCTTTCCATGCAAACAACTTTTTATCTTCTTTTAAAAACAGGTCATAATCTTATTGTTATACTTAAGAAATGGCTGGATATCACAGTCCTTATACTGTATCAGTTTGATTGAGTATTATTGTGTAGGTCCTATTTATTTTACTGTTACTTTGGATGAGGTTTTCATGAGTCAGTCAAATTAATTTGTTTTCATATGCCATATTCATATGCATCACACACGTAAGGGTTAGACACAAACATATTGAACAAATGCAATGCAATGGATAAGCTTCATTTCCACTGAAGTCACAGATAACGTCATATATAATATTTAAACAAATCATTTCCTTGTCACTAAAGCATTGACTACGCTATTCATCGTCCTTAAATGCAGGAATTAAGTTACATGTTCTGTTCTACAGCCACGATGAGGCTGTTTCTCAAGTGTGATGATAATACAATTAAAAGAGGCATTGGTAATAATATTAAAAACAACAATGTTTGGGTCGTTCGTCGGATAGGCGGTTAGCTGCAATAAATAACTCCAGTTCAACAAACCATATTACAATATCTAAGGGAGCGTTATTATCTTGAAATGTGACGTTCATATTTTAAAGATACACACATTTCATTGTGAGGTTGATTTAATATACACTAAGCCTCTCTTCAACAATACGTTGACGTTAGCTAGTCTATGTTATGCTATAGTAGAGCATAGCGAATTTAAATGAACCTTAACAATGCATACAGTAACCTAACTAGCAAACTAACTATCTAACGTACAAAGATGACCTTATTTTAGCAACCTCGCACAGAAGCCTTTTGGTATACAGTAGCATCCCACTTAATGTTTTACACTCTTGGATGCTACGCATAGCATCGTTAGCACAGATGGAGCTACGATTGCTCAAATGCTACCCCAACTCTAAACATTCATTAACGTTAGCTTAATAAAAACACCAGTAACATAACATAAAGTACGCAGGGTTGACTTACCGAAGAAACTGCATTCATGGACGGTCTGTTTCAACGGCAGATAAATCCTATATTTGCAGGACGAATAGTCCACCAGGAACCAACACAACAAACACTGCCGAGTTCAAGTAGTGTTCTCCTCATGAGCTGAGCCGCTGTAGCATCACGGAGCTAGCAGAGAGGAGCTAGGAGCAGCAGCCCCGTTGTCATGAAGGGGGAATCTAACTATATACAGAATATGTTTTTGTAGATCCAGGCTAGAAACATGTTCATTTTCTGATGTTAAGTTGGACATTTTAACAAAGGGTCTACGGGAATTGCTCCCATCTGCATCCATCGCCTACAGTTTGCAGCATTGGGCTTCACCGCACTGTCCCGGGGTTTGCCGCTTGGCTCTGATAGGCCAGAAGTCGGTTTGATTGCATTAGGGCTCGATTGCTTATCCTGTCTGAGTAGCCCGGATGAGGCTGCATCGCAATTTTTGACGTCGAATTTTACACACCGAATTTTTTTACATCGAATTTTAAACACCGAAATATTTGACGTCGAATTTTTTTCACTTGAATTTTTGGGATCTGAATTTGAACATTCGAATTTTTTTAACTTGAATTTTTACATTTTTATTTCACATAGATAAATTCGGAGCAAAAAAAATTCAGATTCATGATTTTCAAAGTAATTATTTTCAATGCTATAAATTCGGTGTCTAATAAAATTCAAATACTTCTGTCTCTTGTTTGCTTCCATAGATTACACTTCACTCGCGTTTATGTCCATATCGATCAGATCCAGCTCTCCTGATCGGCCTTTATAGAGAGCACCGATCAAACTATTAAGAGTGAATATCGGCCGATAATGACCGGCGGCCGATCGATCGGCGGCTAACGGAAACCCTGATGTGTCGGTCCAATGTTTTAAAAAAAAATTGTTTTTAAAAGTTACAAATGTATTTTTAATTCTCAAAATTACGGGCCAAATATTATTGCTGGCGGGCCAACAATGGCCCGCGGGCCGCCTGTTGCCGACCCATGCCCTATGTAGTGTGTGTCAGCTAAATGCAATGTAATGTAATGTACACAAAACTATCCTAGAACATTATAAACATTTTAAATCTTCCAGACATTTATAAACATTTCACATTTTCCCGCACTGTCCCCCTCGCACCTGCACGCCGGAGGAGGGACTAAACAGAGACATAACCTCACATTACAGTGTATAGTGCAGAACTACAATTATCTACCAACAAAATGGCCAAATGATATTCTGCTCAGAGAGCCTTGGAGCTAATAATGGATGAGAGTGAGTGGAATGCATTAGAAGAACACGGTGAAGTGGAACAGGAAGACATTTCTGAAGATGAGGATAATGTGGAGGTAAACTCAGAATTTGACAGCGAATTAGAAGATGAACTTGACTCAGAGCCAGCTGCTGGAAGACCCCCACAGCCAGCCGCTGAAGGACCCCCACAGCCAGCTGCTGAAGGACCCCCACAGCCAGCCGCAAGAAGACCCCCACAGCCAGCCACAGTAGGAGAAGAGGTGAAGACATACATGTCAAAGAACGGCAGGATTGAATGGTGTTCATCCCCAATAAGTGAGCCCACTCGCTTGTCTGCAAATATAATAAGGATGGTACCCGGGCCGACACGAATGGCAGTGACGCATGTTCGTGACATCAAGTCATCATTCGAGCTTTTGATGCCAGACTCAATACAAAACATCATATTGGACATGACCAATCTTGAGGGGAGACGGGTTTTTGGGAAGGAATGGAAAGAGTTGGATATTACACATGTGCATGCATACTTTGGCATCCTTATTCTTGCAGGTGTGTATAGGTCAAGAGGGGAGTCCACTGAGAGTCTGTGGGATGCTGAAACAGGGAGAGCCATTTTCAGGGCAACAATGTCTCTTGAGACTTTTCATATTTTTTCAAGGATCGTCAGGTTTGATGACAGGGAGACAAGACCTGCTAGACGACGGAGGGACAAGTTGGCAGCAATCCGCACAGTGTGGGACAAGTGGGTGCAGCGGCTTCCATCTCTCTACAACCCTGGGCCAAATGTTACTGTGGATGAACGGCTTGTGGGGTTTAGAGGCCGCTGCCCTTTCAGGCAGTACATTCCCTCCAAGCCAGCAAGGTATGGAATACAAATCTGGGCTGCCTGCGATGCTGTATCATCCTATGCATGGAATATGCAAATGTATACAGGGAAGCCAGAGGGAGGAGTGCCTGAGAAAAACCAGGGGGCAAGAGTGGTGCTTGACATGGTGCAGGGCCTCAGTGGCCACAATGTCACCTGCGATAATTGTTTCACATCGCACAGCCTGGGACAAGAACTTCTCAGAAGAAAAGTCACAATGATTGGAACAGTACGAAAAAACAAGACAGAGCTTCCCCCTCATCTTCTAACGGTGAAGAAAAGGCCAATTCATTCCTCCGACTTTGTGTTCACAGACAACACTGCCCTGGTATCCTACATACCAAAAAAGGGCAGAAATGTCATTCTCATGAGCACGTTACACAGAGATGCAAAGATCAGTGGCCGTGAGGACCGTAAGCCAGATATAATACTTGATTACAATGCCACCAAAGGAGGAGTAGATAACTTGGACAAGCTGCTGTCCTGCTACAGCTGCCAAAGAAGGACCTTGAGGTGGCCACTTGTGATATTCTACAACATCCTGGATGTCTCTGCTTACAATGCCTTTGCACTTTGGATGGCAATAAACCCAGAATGGAACCAAAAGAAGCTCCAAAGAAGACACATTTTTCTGGAGGAGCTTGGCAAGGCACTGGTGTGTGTGTGTGTGTGTTTTTTTTCCAGTGTTAGGAGATGTGGTGAAAACAATTTCTGAACTAATACATATTTTACTGTTCTAGATTGCACCCTGTGCCGGCAAAAGGAAGCGCTGTGAGGTCTGTGGACCCTCAAAGGACTCCAAGACACAGACTACATGCAGCAACTGCAACAAGTACATCTGTGCTATACACACAAAGAAGTTCTGTACATCATGTGTTTCCTAAACGGACTTGCCCATTGACTCACATGATGTTGCAACCCAGTCTCACAAAAAAACGTGTAATAACTACGTTGGTCCACAACGTAGGACGTAGTATTTCTACAAAAACGCCTCTGAAATTGTAAGATCCCTACGTTTTTGTTCACCGTTCATTCCAATGGCTGGCGTCTATGTCACGTGATCTTCACATTTCTCCCTGCAGAAAAAAAAAAACATGGCCGAACTTCGTTTTATTCTCGGTGGAAAATGCCTATTTTAAAGTTAGTTTGGCCATTCAAATGCGTTTTGATGTCATTTGATGCGAGAAATATGAGTTGTTATTTCAGATTATGTGTGCAGTGGATGTACATGATCTTTAGTTTGCTAGTTATTACGAAGATTACTTCAGGAAATTGTGTCTCTACAACGTTTTCATTGTTACCAAGGTGGTTGATAGGGACGCTGCTATTGATATTATTTCTGTTATGTTGTGTAACTGTTTAATGGTGTTATCTTTATTGCTAACCCATTCCCCGTCAAAGTATAGTGTTGGTCCACAGCGCAAACGTATTAGTTTAACAAAATCCGCATCTAAAATGGTGGCATAGAAACGTTATTTCCCCTGTGCTATTCCAGTCTCACATCTCACATCACATCGTCATTAACAAATACCGGAAACAGACCGAAAACACTTTATTCCGAGTGTTTTTGCTTTTCTCTTTGAAAGTCATCACATAACGGCATTGTAATACACGGTTCGGCTTCATTAAATATTACATATCTGCTGTAGTTCTCTATTTATAGAGCCTTGATGAGAAGACTTCTAGACAAACATGAGGAACTGCCGCAAACACTGGAAACGTGACGTGGATCATAAATATATCAGTAATTAAACAACATCTTACATTTATTTTCACACAATACGTCTCCTTGCAGTATCAACACTAATTCGGCTGACTTTTATATTTGTTCCAATTGGTAGATAGGCTGTATTTACACCATAAACTTGCACACCTGATATAAAGGGACACCTAGTGGTTAAAGCATGTTATTGAATTTCATAATTTTATTATTAGATATTAATAGAAACCCTATAAAGTATGTTCATTACTCGTTATTCTCTACTAATAGTTAATTAAAGACCGTATATAATGACTATTTTGCACATCCCTTTCAAGATTTCAAGATTTTCTAAGGTTTATTGACATATTCACAAACGGTGTAGTTATGCAATGAATGTAAAACGTTGTGTATACCTCCAGCAATGTTAACTATGTTGAAGCACTTATTTTAACTGATATTATACATATGTATTATACTCTTATAAGATGTATGTAGATAGTATAAGAAATGTGCAGAATATGACAATTTAATGGTGGAGGTACACAAATATTGAAAGATGTCTTGTAATGCACTGTTGAGGAACCTGCGACCCAAGTTTTTCATCTCCGGCCTTGTCAGGTATTGAACAATCAATAAATAAAGAACACAGAATTATTAAATATAAAACACAGAATTTGTGTGATTATACTAAATGATTTACAAATAAACACCACTGCATATTTACAACTATACACATGCTGATGTAACGCAAATGTTTCCAACTTGGGATCAATAAAGTATATCTTATCTTAAGATGAGCGATGGCTACTGCCAGATTTGCAAAATATGCCTCTGAACCTTGACAAGTGCATGTTTCAGGCTTATCAATGAACAACAGGAGGTGTCACAGACATAAGACCAGCTGTTAAATAAAGCTCTTCTGACCTTAGCTGTCATGTGGGTATATATTAATGCTGCCCAATATGGGCACAAGCAATTTTCACCCATTTATTAATTATGTTTTAAATTTCAGTGTTTCCTATCCCCTAAACCTCCAGGGATGTACACAGTTTAATACTGGCAACTTCTTATTATGGGAAATATGAAAACGTCTTTTAAAACTACAATTCCCAGTAGAGACGTGCCATAGATAGAGAACATGTTGCGAAACACAATAGCCAGCATCAGAGCCGTATAATAGAAGAGTTACGACAACGGAAGTCCAAAAACGGTTATCGTCACGTGGTTCATGTAGACGAGGATCGTTCCCCGGAAGTTCATGGCGGGCAATGTGAATGCACTGATAACAGGAGATAGAACTACGATTTTTGGTAATTATTAGTGAATAAAGGTTTTGATTTGCAATATGTATACAACAAATCAATATGTGTATGTATTTACATCAATATGTTTTAAAAAATAAAATAGAATTTGCTAATATTAAGTGATAATATTAGGATTAGTGTGAACAACTAGTTTACATGTTAGGCTAACAGTGCCTTGGTTAAAGAGCCTGTTGCTGTTTATTTATAGCTTTGAATTCTTTAAAACCAATATTATCTTCTTAAACTTGTATGGTAGTCAGGAGCATCACTTTCTAATGTTTATTGATATATTTAGAGTGAGGGGATCTAAAGTAATGCTTTAAAATTCAGATTAGATTAATGTCTACCATTTTCTTAAATTCATGGTAGTTTCAGTAATCCCATGGTAATTGAGGACACAAGTTATCTAAATGACTAATGTCATCTTTATGGCTTTCAGAAAGGACAGGAGACCGACAGGTGACTATCAAAGGACTAGCAGCAGCAGCATGATGATGATGATGATGATGTTAAATGTGTTGTTTTAGGAACATCCATTGCAAATACATGGAATTCAATAAACATTGAATAGCATATCATGCAGTTTGTCTGTGCCTTTTCCTCCGTGTTGTCCTGGTTTGCTGTGCTGCCTCCCAGTCGCCACCATGGTTTGCTGTGCTGCCTGGGGATGCTCAAATCGCTCCGAGAAAGGAGTACGAATGTACGGCTTCCCCACTGACACAGAGCGGAGGAAAAAATGGCTGGCTCAAGTCAGCAGGAGCAATTTCACAACCAACAGCAAACAAATATGTGAGGTAATTATATACAAACACTGCATTTGCACTTTTTCACAAAACGAAAACCACACCATTGGGAAAGCTTAATGTTTTGTTTAATACAAAAAAACAGGGAAAGGCTTGAAAAACACAGAGTTGAGTCTCAGGCTGCAGGGTGAGGGTCTCAGTGCAGGTATTCAGGCTCCATTGAATCCCCCTCTGGTTCTTGTGCTGAAAGAGGGAGTAACAGACAGGAGAAAGTGTTATACACACCTATATAGCACACCTATTGGATGGGAAATTGCCTTGGGGAGATAAGGTGTGGTCTTTGTTCCCAACTGAAGTTATGGAACTTTATTATTTGTGAATTTAATAAAGTATGACAAATGGCATCAGTAACAGATGTGATATGAATTTCTATAAAGTTGTCTCACATTCTTGGTCATATTTTATATACAGTATGTAATGAGTATAACATGTCCAGTAAGTATAAAGTGTTTCCTAATACTGTGTATTCAACCACTATGGAATATGTATGTGGGCAGACAAGATTCAGACACAGTTGTTCTGTGTGTGAAGTAACCTCAAGTCACTCCGCAGGCACATTTTGATGCAGACCAGTTTGTCAAGACAAAAAAGGGCAAGACTAGGCTGAGAGCAGAGGCTATACCCACCATCTTCGTGCATCGCCCTGTGGTCAAAAAGAGAAGGGCCCCTGCACCACGATTCACCCCGGGACCTGTATCTACAAAGCCCATAGCTCATGATCACAGCTATAGTGTGAAAGGTGACACAGGTATAATAAGTATGAACTCTTAGTAACAAAAGTAATATTTCTTATTTTTAAGTGGTATAATATTTTAAATGTTCGAACATTTACAGTGCCATGTCTTCTACTTACATTAGTCTCAAAGATTGAGGGAAGAAGGGATGAGGAGACTGAGAGAAAGGAAAGTGAGGGTGAAGAAAGAGAGGACATGGCTAGTGAGGAGAGACAGGGAGGGCGGACACCACCCACTCAGCCAGCAGCCAGTCAGCATACGAGGGAACCAGCAGCCAGTCAGCATACGAGGGAACCAGCAGCCAGTCAGCATACGAGGGAACCAGCAGCCAGTCAGCATACGAGGGAACCAGCAGCCATTCAAACAGATCTATTACAACAATTAAAGATAAAATTAAAGAGCCAAGAAGGAATCACCAAAAAAGCAAAGGCTGCACTAAGAAAAATCAGGAAGGAAAATGCAGCTCTCAAGAAAACAATGAAAATTAGGGACAAGAAATATAAGAAAACGTTTTCAAAAGACCAACTGAAGGCATTAGGCAGACTCACCACAAAGGGGATGAAATGGAGCAATGAGACAATTAAGAAGGCTTTAAAAATTTGCTTTGCGAGCAGACCAACGGGTTACAAAACTCTGCAGGAATTGAAGATTCCCCTTCCAGGAATAAGGACACTGCAAAGAAGGATGCAATGTGTTAAGTTTGAGCCTGGTGTGTTGACAGAGGTCTTTGATTTCCTAAAATTGAAGGCAGATAAATTGACAGACCTTGAAAGGGAGTGTGTGTTGACCTTGGATGAAATGGCAATCACACCAAGTGTGGAGTTAGACATGATTACAGGCAAACTGTACGGTGATGTGACTTTACCAGGTCACACAGGGGTGGCAACACATGCTTGTGTGTTTATGTTGGCTGGAAACACAACACGGTGGAAGCAAGTAGTGGCATATCATTACACTGGCAATTCTACCAATGGAGCAGAGTACAGGCCAATCATTATTGAGATAATACAGAGGAAAGCATCCATAGGGCTACATGTGCTTGATGTCACCACCGACATGGGTAGCCCTAACCGAGCCATGTGGAAATCCTTTGGGGTGGACCAAAATAAAACATCGGTGCCACATCCAGCAAAACCAGACAGGCAGCTCTATTTCATGCCCGATGTCCCACATCTGGTAAAAAATTAAAAAAGTGCCCTTGTCCGTGGGCAGGTCTTCATCATTCCTGAGGATGTTGTTAACAGAGAGAACCTCCCCTCTAACGAGGTTTCTGTGGTCCCCATTAAGGACTTATTGACCTTTCAGGAAGGGATGGCCTTAAAAAATAGCTCCCCATCTTTCAGCTGCAGCCATCGAGCCAAGTCACTTTGATAAGATGAAGGTTGGTCTTGCTCTAAATGTGTTCAGTAAGGCTACAAGTGCTGGGCTGAAATACATGGTGCAGCAAGAAAACCGCCCTCTGTCATACCTGACGACAGCGTGGTTCCTGGAGCAGGTTGATCATTGGTTTGATCTGATGTCATCTCGCCATCCAATTACAGCCCTGAGCAGGCTCAAGATGGAGGAGTACCAAAAGGCCATCACCTTCCTCCAGAACATCGTCCATCTGTTTCGTGGGATAAAGATAGGTCAAAAGGGAGGTTGGAAGCCTGTTCAAACAGGGGTGATAATGGCAACAACATCAATTTTGGCCATACAAGAGGAGATGCTTACACAAGGACACAGGTTTGTGTTAACGTCAAGGTTCACACAAGACTGCCTTGAAAATACATTCAGCTGTGTGAGGTCTAAAAATCCTGTCCCAACTCCAGTGGAATTCCATCATGCACTGAGAATCATATCTGTGGGGCAGTTCCTCACCACCATCAGCTCTGGGAGCTACCAGGAAGACCACAGTAGCTTTTTGGCAGACTTCCTGGACACAGGGGAGCCAAAAATCACTCCATCAGTCAGAGTGGAACAGCTGATGGCGGTGAACAGAGCAGCAGCACCTGACCTCACAAAAACTGAGAAATGTATTCTCTTCCATCTTGCAGGCTACATCGTCCACAAAATCATCAAGTTTGCCAGCATCTGTGAAAAATGCAAAATTGCAACAGAGCACCATGATGAGAGTCCTTCTGGTGACAACAGCTTGTTAGTGGACTTGAAAGACTTCAAGGCAGGTGCTCTTTGTCGTCCCTCCCAAGAAGCCTTTGACTTCATTCACCAAATTGAGGAACTATTTAGGACCAAGACTGGTTCCTCCCTCATGCAGCTCCCCAACGCAGTGGGTGTCTTGGAGAAAGAAGCTCAGGCCCTCTCCAGCAGGCTTCCGTCATGCTGTGGAGTACAACAAAAACTCGTAAAAAGATTTATACGGCTGAGGCTGAGAATTGAGGCAAAACAAATCAGAAATGACAGGAAAAAAATAAAATTAAAAGATGGCCATTTTGGAAGCAAGAGCCAATCCAAAAAGGTGAAAAGGAACAACAGCAGCCAAGCTACCACATCCAGCAACCCCCAAACAGATCCACAGCTGCAATCATTTCCATTAGCCGTTGCAATGGAAATATTTGGACTAAACATTGCTCTTCCACCTGCCAGCACCCAGCTAACATCACTGCCCCTCCACCCGTAACATCACTGCCCCTCCACCCGTAACATCACTGCCCCTCCACCTGCAAACATCACTGCCCTCCACCTGCCAGCACCCAGCCAGAGGAGAGCAAACAACAAAAACAAGCAAGGTGTCCCGTCATGTACCTGGAAGTTTGGGTTGGCAAAATGGAGTAAGAGAGGGACTTGAAAAACCTTGGTGGCTCTCTACTCCTGTTGTTACAGTTGTCTTGGTTACAGCTCTCACGTGTTTTTTTGTTGCCATTTCCACATCTTTAGAAAATATGAAATAAAAAATTGAAGTGAAATCAACCTCTTCTCTGGAGAACAAACTTTGATTTCTCTGTCTTGTGAGTTTGCAGTCTTGCTCCTCCACCTGTAACATCACTGCCCCTCCACCTGCCATACAGTAGGTTACTAACAAGATTACTTATATCATACAGTGATATAATACATGTTTAGTATGCTTACTTATATAAAACAGTAGTATTAAACTTACCTTGTGTTTTCACACTCACTTAAGTCCCTCTCCCTTTGTCATCAATCCAAAATCAGCTGAGCTGCAACATTATACAGGCAGGTAATAATCAACATAATCACAAGGACACAATATGGCTCTGCTAAAAACACTCACTCTTACACGCACCAAAGTTATATTTATCTAATATTTAACTCCCTCCACCCCCACATACAATCCCGTTTAGAAGCCCCTCTTCTCTAATTCAACAACGTTGGACCAAATGACATTAAGAGAACGGAATTTACAATTAAAAGGTTGTTCAACGTCTGTTGCTAACTTGCTTCGGTATCCTAGCTTGATCTGTTATCTGTAAACGTTCCCTAAATCTACTGATTTAGGGATAATCCACTGACATCCTTTAATACACATGTTAATTTGAATCAGATGTACTGATAATATCCGCAATATAAATCTTTAAACTTCTTCTTACCTTTAAAAGTCCGTCACGAACGGTTATTATGCTGCAACTCTACCGCTCTGCTAGCCTTGGCGCTAACTTCCGGGGAACGAATGAGAGGCTCCACGATCCGCCATTGCTGTAAAAAAGTGGTCCATTGGAGTGAACGGAGATGTCATAACTCTTCTATTATACGGCTCTGGCCAGCATGTGTAGTTCTGGGGACGGGGTGGGGGAGGGGGGGACGCGGTGGACCCGTTCAAATCCAGTTTTGGACAGTCTGCCGTGGTTCCATCCCATTTCATGTGCTGTTCGACGCTCTGCTAACTCTCCAATCACAGAGCTTGAGGACTATCACTGGGTTTGTCAAGCGAAGCGGAGAGAATACTTACTTCCGGGTGTAATATTCTGTAAAGCAAATGAGCTGCTCCGACCCTCGGTCCTGACGGACTCCAACTTGTGTTTATTAATCAAACAAATAAATAAACACAAGGATAATTATGTGTTATTGTTGAGTAAATGGAGAATTGCACAGGGGAAAATAACGTATCTATTGTGGTGATTGACATTATTCACCCACAGATCTATGGGTTAGGGTATTGTTCTGCACGGACATTTTAGTGAGCCGGACTTCCTGTCTCCGCCGGTCTTCGCTTCCCGGGCATGAAGCTGTTTACATGTGTTTTGAGATGCTAAATAAAAGTCTAGCTTGTACCTTTGATACCCCGCCTCCGACTCCCATCTCTCAGCACTACACTATGCCACAATTTTAGATGCGGATTTTGTTAAACTAATACGTTTGTGCTGTGGACCAACACTATACTTTGACGGGGAAGGGGGTAGCAATAAAGATAACACCATTAAACAGTTACACAACATAACAGAAATAATATCGATAGCAGCGTCCCTAGCAATCACCTTGGTAACAATGAAAACGTGGACGCAATTTCCTGAAGTAATCTTCGTAATAACTAGCAAACTAAAGATCATGTACATCCACTGCACACATAATCTGAAATAACAACTCATATTTCTCGCATCAAATGACATCAAAAGGCATTTTAATTGGCCAAACTAACCTTAAAATAGGCATTTTCCACCGAGAATAAAACGAATGTCGGCCATGTTTTTTTTCTGCAGGGAGAAATGTGAAGATCACGTGACATAGACGCCAGCCATTGGAATGAATGGTGAAAAAAAACGTAGGGATCCTACAATTTCAGAGGCGTTTTTGTAGAAATACTACGTCTTACGTTGTGGACCAACGTAGTTATTACACGTTTTTTTATGAGACTGGGTTGGATGTTCTGCAGCGTCACTTCTTCAATATATTTTTCAGATATACCGTATTTTATGAATAGTGACTGTTAATTGTTTTTATTTGCTTTGTGTTTATATCTGTTATATGTCATTTATATGGATGTTTCATCATCTCTCTATATTTCACAGCCAAATACTTTTGGATGTGTGGTTCTTGTGTTCCAATTGCTGTTAAATTGCTTTATTTCCTTCAGGGATTTGATTATTATATGACAGATTAAAAATAATAAACATTAATGAAAACATGTTTCATTTACACCTAGTTTTTATTACAGTGTATTTTTTTTTACATAAATTACATTTTTATCACAAAAAACGATGGACACTTCCATTGTTAAATTTGATCTAGCAAAGAGTATTTTCAAAAACTAATCATATATTTAATTTATATTGTTGGGGAATGAGTTAAAGACAATATATATAAGGAATTGTGCATGTTGAATTTAGTTCTGTATTTTTTTTAAACCCTGAAATATGTCCCGGGTCAATTTGACCCGAACCTTACCAAAGGGTGCGAAATGTGAACATAACACAAGGGTTAAAAAAATTCATGGAAAAGTAGTTGAAAGATTATGTTTTATTGCCGGTCACAATTTGTGACCGGTGGGATTATGTGTTGCCGTGAAAATAAATATATGGAATTAGCATACTTCTCCTGTGCAGTCTGTGAGCTCACACAGGGTTCAAAGAGGGACGGAAAGAGCAGGTTCTATTTCGTATATGGCTTCGCCCTCTAAGGCTATAGCTATTGGGTTATCCCTCTGCAGCACTGAAACACTTGTAGTCCACGCCCACCCGCTAGGTGGGCCCCACCCTTGGGCCTCCTTCCAGTATAAATAGGAAGGGGGCCCGGCACTCTGCTCCCTCTTTTCTTCAGCAACCAGCAGTACTGAAGCACAGAAAAAGTCAAGTCATGAGCAACAACTGTGTCCGTGATTGTCCCTCATGTAAGACGGGGTACATCATGAGCTACGACTTACACGCGATATGTGAATCCTGCCTGGGGCCAGAGCACGCGGACACGGCTCTCAGCCAGCAGGTCGCTTGTTCGCATTGTGCCCGTCTCCCGTCAGCCGACAGGAAGCGAAG
Organism: Gymnodraco acuticeps; assembly: GCF_902827175.1. Lineage (NCBI taxonomy): Eukaryota > Metazoa > Chordata > Actinopteri > Perciformes > Bathydraconidae > Gymnodraco > Gymnodraco acuticeps. The sequence goes on along the minus strand of NW_022992222.1, from coordinate 2,117,529 downwards.
AGCGGACGCTCTAGCTGCTGTGGCTGAGGAGGACGATCGGCCCGTCCAGAACAGGGAAGACGGCCTGTCTATGGAGCCTAGTGCGGGGCAGGAGTCGGACGACTCCTACCCCGTCTCCCTCCATGGCTCGCCATGCGGCTCTCCCCTTCCCCCTCTCCCCTGGACGGGGGAGACGGGGTCGGAGCGAAGTACGGGTGTGGCGGCCGAGCACGCGGTCCCCTTCTCCGTGGCCACGGCGCTACCGGCGTTGGGTGGCATTATGCTGGAGCTGCCGGAGATCATCGGCAAAGCAGCAGCATGCCTCCCCGTTCCCCTAGGACGGGAAAGGGTGGCTCTGGACGTCATGGCCGGAGTGTTTTCCCGGGTTCAGACGGGCAGGAGTGACCCAATCTGGCCGCGCTTTCCCGCCATTAGGAGGTACCAGGAGGGGGCAGCGGCGAACCCGAGGACCCGGAGGGCTCCGGTGGCCACCTTTATTCCCTTCACTAGGGTGGAGGGATTCACAGAGGAGGGTTTTCCAACCACCCCCGCTCTGGAGCCGAGCTTGACGGCGTTCTTTGGGGTTAGGCAGGCCAACTTGATCGCCGGACGGCGCCCTATGTTGGCCTCCCCCAAGGACCAGTATGTCGCCCGCCAGGCTGACCGAGCGCACCAATGTGCGTTTCAGGCGTTGCTGGCCAACTCGGTGGTTACGCTGGTGGAGCGGTCCACCACCGTGGCACCAGAGGAGGCGGAGGAGATCGGCAAGGCGGCCAGCATGGCACTCACGATGTGCGCAGCCATGGCTGTCTCCCAGGCGAGGATCGCAGCATGGATGGCGCAGATCCAGCGCCACCTCTGGCTGCAACAGGCGGCTGTTACAGAGCCAGCCAGGAAGGTCTTGCTGGACGCTCCGATCAGCCCGGACGGGCTGTTCGGACCCCAGTTTCTAGCCATGGTCGAGTCCATGAAGGCGGCAGCAGAGCAGGCGGATGATATCCGGCAGCAGAGCAGGCGGATGATATCCGCCAGCACGTCGACTGGCTCCAGCCTGCGGCGAAGCCTCAGCGGCACCAGCGACAGCAGCGGCCAAACCGGCCACAGCAACAGACAGAGAGACGCTCACAGCAACCGCAGCCGAGGCGTCAGACTCGTCCGTCGGCTGCGGCAGGGGCACCGTCCCGCGCCTCCGCCCCTCCACCAGCTGAGAGGGGGGGTCATAAGGGAGTGAGGTACTCCCGTTCGTCGTCTGCTCCACGAGAGCCGCCGAGGAAACAGAGCCGGCCTTGACGGTTTGGGGGGGAGTGTGAGGGAAAAAAAATAAGCTTATTTCCCAACATGTTGTCTGAGTCATCAGTTTCAAATGTGTTTCACATATCCCCCACTCTGGGTGAACCAGCTGCCTATGACCTATCGGTTAATAGCCAGCAGGGTTCGTTACAAAGCCTGCGCATTTTAATCTATCGATTAATAAACTGCAGAGCGCGGTAACTACGCCAGCTGCCTCCAATCTGTTGATTAGTAGGCAGCAGGGTTCGCTGCAGAGGCCGGTGGTTATGACTTTTCGGTTATTAAACCACAGACCTCGCGGCATTCCTCTGTCCGAGATACGCCACCTACACACGGTCACAATAAGCCCATGAGCGCCGTTTTCACGCCTCATGTGGACAGCACTGCACACATCACCTCCACTCATCCCCTGAGCGTGTACACGCCTCATGATGACAGCCGGAGTGAAACGCAGCGTGTGGAGGCTTCCTCGCAGCCCTTTCGCCTCAAGGGCAGTGGCGGCGAGGGCAATGGCGTGGCTCGTCACCATGACGACCATTACGGCACATCACAGAGAAGCCAGAACGGGGGAAGGAGCAGTATTCCAGGCTGAGTGCTCCTAGCGGCAGCGCCCGCAGCGCCACGGTGTCAGGGCTCGCTGCAGAATTCTGCTGGTTTTAACCTATCAGTTAATAAACTGCAGAGCTCGCTAAGTAAGCCGGCTGCCACTAATCTGTTGATTAAGTAGACAGCAGGGCTCGCTGCAGAAGCCTGCCGGTTTTAACCCCTGTTAATAACCTGCAGAGCTCGCAGCATTCCTCTGTCCGAGATACGCCTCCTACTCACGGCCTTAATAAACCCATGAGCGCCGTTATAACGCTTCATGTGGGCAGCACTGCACACACCTCCATCCATCCCTTGAGCGTGTACGCGCTTCATGATGAGAGTCGGAGTGAGACGCAGCATGTGGAGGCCCCCGCGCAGCCCTTCGGGCAGGGGCTCTGGCGTGGCTCATCACCATGACGACCAAAAACACATCTCGAGCACGTGCGCCCACTCTGAGGTTTTCTCAGAGTGGCAGCGCGTGGGTCTGATGGACAGATGGATGAGCAGGCGGATCAGCAGAGGATACGTCCTGCAGTTCGCCTCTCCCTCCCCCCACAGTTCAATGGGATACAGGAAACACTCCTGTCCTCCCAGAAGCTATGTCTTGCGTTCCAATCCGAGCTGCTGGAACTCCTGTTGAAAGAAGATATTTCCAGGGTTCCTCAAAGGGAGGAAAATCAAGGGTTTTCACTCCCGTTATTTTTCTAATCCCTAAAAAGACTGGGGCAATGAGACATCCTCGATCTGTCAGTATTCCACATGCTGACGATCAAACAGGTGCTGGAATGTGTTCACCAGGACGACTGGTTCACTTCCACCTGAAGGATGCATACTTCCACGTACCCCTCATCCCGAAACACAGGAAATTCCTGCGTTTTCCATTTCAGGGAATATCAGACCAGACAATCGTCTGCCGTTTGGATATTTCCTGGCTCCTCCCATTTGTGTGTAGAGAAGGCTGGAGCCGCTACACAGAGGAGGGATGAGAGGGTAGTTTCCTCTGGACGACCTGCTGTTTGCTGGCTCGCTCCAGGGAGGAAGTCGCTTTACAGACGGTACATCTCGTATCGCATCTGTCAAAGCCTGGGCTTCATTATAAATTGGAAGAAGAGCTGTCCTCTTCCCTCTCAGACAAACGTTTATCTGGAGTGGAATTAAACTCAGCCAGCAGCAGAGCGCGGCTCTCGCGGCAGCGAGTGGAGGAACTGACAGCTCTCCTCCGGCATGTCACAACCCACACAGCCCTCTCCGTGACGCAGCCGCTCGGCGTTGGCGTCAGCTGGTCACGTGGGGATTCCCCTGGGTCTCTTCCAACAGGGGGACACTCCAGAGGTGGTTCATTCGCTGCAGAAGCCTGCTGTTTTAACCTATTGGTTTATAAACTGCAGAGCTTGCGGCATTCCTTTGTCCCAGATATGCCTCCTACACACGGTCATAATAAATCCACGAGCACCGTTATAACGCCTCGTGTGGACAGCATACACACACCTCTCATCCTCTGGGCGTGTACGCACCTCATGATGAGAGACGGAGTGAAATGCAGTGTGTGGAAACTCCCTCGCAGCCCTTTTGCCTCACGGGCAGCGGCGGCGATGGCATGGCCCGTCACCATGACGACCATTACGGCACATCACAGAGAAGCCAGCAGTTCCATGGGATACAAGAAACACTCCTGTTATCCCAGGAACAGTGTCTTGCGCGGTTTTTACTCCCGCTATTTTTCTAAATCTCGGAAAAGAACGGGGTAGTCGCCCCGTTGCTGTACAATCAAACATGTGTTGATTTACACAGACAACAGGCCACGGCTAGGAAGCAGCCTATACCTCAATCGCCAGGGAGGAGTACGATCTGCGCAGCTTCTGAACGCAGCCAGGCGGCTGCTGTTCTGGGCGCGCACACACACGTTGCTCTCCATCAGAGCAATGTATATTCCCGGCGAATTTAACCGAGGGGCTCGCAGAACGCAGCAGCCGTTGTATGCGAGGAGTATGGAGACTCAGACCTGTGTCATGCACACTGGCGCCTCAGTGGGATTTGGCTTTGGGGTTACGCGCACTGAAGCAAAGCCCCATTTGAACCTGATCAGGTACCCCTTAAAATGTTATCAGCCAAAGTAGTACTGCTTTTGGCTCTATCAGAGAAAAGGGTGAGTGATTTGTCTGCTCTCTCTGTGGCTCCGTCATGTCTCCGGATCCAAGGAGATGGCAGTTCAGCTGTTTTACGCCCTAACCCGGCTTCATGCCTAAGGTCATCACAACTATTTTAGGTCAAGAGTGATCACCCTGGCTGGCTTATTCCCCCCTCCTTACAGGTCGGAGGAAGAACAAAGCCACGTCTCATCTCCTCTGTCCGGTGCGCGCGTTGTCTTGCTATGTGGTGCGCACGGCGGCCTGGCGCCGTTCTCAGCGCCTGTTTGTGCACTATAGAGAGCGCTCGATCGGGCAACCTCTGTCTGCACAACGGCTGTCACACTGGCTGTGTGAGGCTGTGTCACAGGCATATGTCTCCTCTGGGGTGGAGCCCCCGGAGAACATCAATGCGCACTCCACCAGAGGAATTTCCTCCTCCACGGCTTTGCACGGAGGAATGTCAGTGGAAGATATTTGCACTGCTGCATCTTGGTCTTCCCCCTGTTCATGTATGCATTTTTATTTGAGGGATGTCTCCCTTTTCTCTCTGACACACCCTGTACTGGGTGTCCTGTCGGAGTGAGTGACGTCAGGGAGCCAGCTGTGCGCCTCTCTCCTGCCTCTCGGCACGCGGAGAGCGGCCCTTTTTCCCTCTTATAGGAGGGATGTTCCTTTTTCCTCTGACCCACTTTGTACGGAGTGTCTGGTCAGAGTGAGTGACGCCAGGGATCCAGCTGTGCGCTCTCCTACCTGTCTGACACGCAGAGAGCTGCTGTTCCCCCTCTATGATCGCTGGGCAAGGTGGGACCTTCGTCTCTACTTTCTCACAGCGGCCGGTAGTGCTGCGTACCGGTACGCCGAACCGGTACTGGACTTGTAAAAAGTTTCGGTTCAAGTCCGGTTAAAACCGGAACGTCGGGAACCGGTACTTGGACTCGCAAAAAAACTAGCACTTACGTATATTCTGGTGTCTGTGGTTATTTAAACATTCCCTGATAAACGTTATTCAGCGTCAATAAATGAGTGCTAATCCCAGTGTGCTTAGTGTACAACATCACATGTCATTTCACCTTCAATTCACGGTTTGAAAACGTAGCATTTCGCCACATGCTAATGCTAACCGGAAGTGAAGAATTTTCAGAATACAAGTATTAAGTTAATAGTGTGAACTTCCGGTTTTTTCAGAATAAAACTGATTTAAATTAAATAGTGTATTTAATTCAAAATTACGCCATATCAACATTGATTTTAATTTCTAACAGTATGTATGTACATCACTATGTATGTATATGTACTGTATAATGTACACATGTAGAGTTGTAGAAAATACATGGTGTACAGACAGTACAGTACACTCTGACTGTACAGTAGGTGTGTAACAGTGTAATGCGTATAGTCTACTCTACACTCTACCTTTCAGCAACGTTTTAGGGATTTAGGCTCAGTCAGCTCAGGGACTGTTTGGTTACTTTAGTTTGCTAAATGAAAGACATGTTTGAACTTTGTAGTAGTTCACTGTAGTTGCTGTCATAAGTTATTTGTAGACTAAGTGGCAAAAAGTGTTTTTTTTACATTTGTACTTTGTAGAGAAATGTAGACACAAGTTGGAAGGGAGCACAATAAACCTGACGAGTTTGAATTTGAGTTGATTATGAGTTAATTTTCAATTGATAATTAGCTCACAATAAGTTCACTTTAGTTACTCACACAACTTGACACAAGCCATGGGTTCAGGTCCGGACTTATAAGTCCGGACCTGAACCTGAACCTCTGGACTTGAGTCCGGACCTGAACCTGAATGTGAGTCCAGGTACGCAGCACTAGCGGCCGGTATGTATTGTTCCCAGCCTTCACCCCGTCGGGAAGATAGGCATGTTTTGCTATGTTCCAGGGACGGTGATGCGCCATTACGCATGGCACAACAGGCAGGGGGTGTTATTGAGCAGGTGTGTCTGTGCTTCTAGTGCCGGGCGGACCCAGTGGGGCGCAGACTACATCATGCTTCGCCCTTAACCCAATAGCGATAGCCTTAGAGGGCGAAGCCATATACGAAATAGAACTGAGGTTACCTACTGTAACCCCAGCTTCTATGAGTAAATGGCACAGCCCTCTAAGCGCTGGGCCCCACTGGCTCTACGAATAGCTGAAGAAAAGTTATGTTGTATGGGAGCAGAGTGCCGGGCCCCCTTCCTATTTATACCGGAAGGAGGTCCGAGGGTGGGGCCCACCTAGCGGGTGGGCGTGGACTACAAGTGTTTCAGTGCTGCGCGGGGGCGCAGAGGGATAACCCAATAGCGATAGCCTTAGAGGGCTGTGCCATTTACTCATAGAAGCTGGGGTTACAGTAGGTAACCTCAGGTTTGGATTGAACACAGGCGTTTATTAGCACCAAAACAAAGTACACAACACGGGTTGCAAAACGTTGCCCGTGTGGGATCCTTCACAGGTCCTTTGGCGACCTTCCAGGACCTACTGCAAGACAGACCAGAACCAGGTTACCACATGCTTTTATTCAGTGACTGATTACCTGATTTCGATCTGCTGTCTGGCCTCCGGCCGAGCCACTCCCTTCACTCCAGCAGCCGGCACCTTAACCACACCCCGCTGCCACACAGTCATCCAAATTTGTATACATCCCAGCCTAGTTATCTATACATTTAAAACTCTGTCACTGGCAATCCCCATCAAATTCTAGTTAGACTTTTTACATATCAAAATTCCTGATACAACACCAATATGAACAACCATCAACGTTTTTCAACATTTCTATTTTAGTGCAACATGTATTGAAACATTAATATTATACATCTGTTGTAACATTTGAACTTTTACTTTAGTGCAATATTCTTTGTAATATTGTCTTTCTGATATTTTAGTGCAACATTCACAAACAACTGTTCAGCCAGTTGTGTGATTCATTCACATTGAACATAAAAGGTAACATTTAGAAAAGGTAGCATGTAGAATAGGTGTCCTACACTGAACAAAAATGCAATATACTGTATATATCATAGGCTTTAGAACCAAGTGCACAATTAGTTTGTGCATCAGTATTTTGAACTACAATCTACTAATTGATTAACTTGAACTTCTTTTCCAAAACCATCCAGTCAGTTTTGGACTTTTCCCCTTTGTCATGGACTTGTCCTTCAACTGCATCTCCACAGCCTTTATTGGGTCGGCTTTGTTTTTTTTGATAGGTATTACAGCCTCTTTGCATTCACTTATAGTTCCCTTTCTACTGTCCATGGTACATCTTGAAGCACTCAATGTGCTTTGCATTTATCAAATGCATAGGTAGTGCGTTTGTCACAGTGACGACATCTCTGGAAACGATGCATCGTGTTGATTGGCCAGTGAGAAGTGTTGTCATATCTTGCCTGATGTTCAACAGTATCTGCCAGCAGAGATCTCCTGCCCTGGCTCAGTGGTTTTGTGCCAAACTTTTGTATAAGTGACTGTGCCACTATCCTTGAGAAGGTCAGCAGATCAATAGGCGCTTTTTTCACACACCGGAGTACTTTTCCCAGGAATAGTTCCGATAGTTCTTGGGATTTTGCTTTCACACCAAAAAGATCTGGAACTAGAACCTAGTTCATGCAAAACTTTTCACGCCTTTTCAGTCCCGGCTAGAGAGGTGGTACTTTCCTGGGGAGGAAAAGGTTCCAATTTCTGATTGGCTGGGCGTATTGCAAACCACGCCCCGTAAAACTCCGAAAAGTTTTGTGAAGCCGCCATTTAATTTGCTCACATTAGCATTATCAGCATTAGTGTTAGCCCAGTGCACCAGCGGAGAGAGACTAACTTATGGCAACACAAAATAAAATGTGGGAGCGGTGGATTGATGAGGAGGTGTCAGCGCTTCTGGCGGCTATTTACTTCGGGTGGCTATTTACTTCGGGTGGCTATTTACTTCGGGTGGCGATTTACTGCCACCGGACTCCGGGACTTCGGGTGGCAGTATACGCCGTGAAGTTGTTTTCGGCCTGCCAGTAAACCCAAAGCAGAAGACGAAGAAGTGACGTCAGCGGCTTAATTTGCGTAATCCTCCCTCAGGGACTTATTCCGGTGTGAACGCGATCTACTCTTTAGTTCCAGGAACTAAAGAGTTCTGGGGAACTAAGTATCGGGAACTAAGTGTAACCGCGGCCGCGCACACGGCCTAAAGTTTAGCTGTTCTACTGATCAAAGTTGCCCTCTGACTCAACTTGATCAAACAGCAAAAACTCCACAGATTCAATTTAAAGAAAACACGATACAGTTGGCAGTCAACAAAAAGGCCTAAGACAAGGATTTTCTCCCAAGAGTATGACATTTATTATCATATAGACACTGTTACGTTCCCTTCTAAATCTAGGGGTACAAAGGGAAGTAACAACACACAAAATAACCGGCCGAGAGGAAACTGAATGCTGAAGCCACAAAGTGAGGTTTTAATTAATAAAAAAGTAAAGAGGCTCACCAGCCAAATTGCAAAACAAACTTAATTAACTAAGGACAACTTTCTTTCAAAATAAAGGGACTAACGTAAAACAATACACAAAGACACACATCTCCTAAGAATTAGCAGTACACAGGTTAAACTAGGCCTCACACAGAGACACTACACTACAGCAAGTAACACAGGCTGCACACATGCAGCCAGAGGAGAAGGAGAGAACGACTGCAGCCTTCCTCAGGTCCTTTATGGGGGCGCTGATTGGGGATTGGGAGCACCTGGGGAGAGGCTGCACCTGGAGACAATCAGAGGGAGAGAGAGAGACACCCACACAAAGCACACACACAAGCACCAACTGCGGCACGTAACACCCCCCCCATAAAACACACCTTATACTGCTCACCAGCAGCCAACACCGGAGCAACACACACAACACATGGAACACACACATCACATGGAATACACACACCACTCACTGAACACAGATCCACATAGCTCTGAGCTAGGTCCACACCCACCGCTTCAGAGACGGAAACACCCACACCCACAGTACTGTCACAGACGGATGCAGAACTTAACTGCAACTCACCACTCTGTCGCATCGCAACCGGGTGCCGGTCTTTTGGCTTTTCCAGAGCAGCTGCCACCTGCTTCTTCCGAGCTACACACTCTGCCTCTAGATGACCAGGATCAAGACAAAAGAAACACAATCTCTTTTTCTTGGGTGCTGGAAGAGAAGCAGAATGAGCATGTGTGGCACGCCTGTTACGAGCTTTCCGGAAACCAAAACGATGAGGAGAATCGCTCTGAGCCAAAACACCACTGTGTGATAGCACAAGCCCTTCCTCATCCGCCATAGTGGTGGCCTGCTTTCGCTTCCAAGCTGCACAGTCTGCTATCAAATGACCAGGGTTATGACAAAAAAAACAAGGCTTTTCTGGCTTGGGACCTGAAACTGGAAAACTGTCACGGGGAACGTAAGTGTCACAAGCTCTATGGTAAAAGTCTTGCTAGGGGAATCACGCTCTTGATGAGGGGGATCACGCTGGGAAAAACACTTTTATGTGTAAGTGCAAACTCATCTGCTAGAGTGGCAGCATGCTGAAGGGTAGACACTTTTCGCTCATTTAAACGAACTACAGTACGCTCTGGTACACAGTTTTTAAATTCCTCCAGCATCATTAATTCACACATTGAGGTAATGTCATCAGCTTTACAAGCTCTACACCACCTGTCAAAGAGGATTTTCTTCTCCCTCGCGAAGTCCACGTACGTCTGGCCAGACGTTTTCTTCAGGCCGCGGAAATGCTGCCTGTAGGCCTCAGGCACAAGCTCATATGCCCTGAGAATAGCACCTTTCACTTTGTCATACACCAAACAATCCTCAACAGAAAGAGAAGAGCAGGCCTCCTGAGCCTTGCCGACTAGCTTGCACTGTACAAGTATGGCCCACACGTCTTCTGGCCAGCGCAGAATAGCAGCAATGCGCTCAAATGCACCAAAAAAAATCTCCACTTCTGACTCACGAAAGACAGGGACCAGCTGAATGTTGCTACCAACATCAAAAGCAGCAGCAGAACCTGACAATGGTTGTGTAACTGAAGAGGTACCAACTGAACCTGTCTGCAGCTCTAGCTGACGCATCCTGAAAGCTGTGTCTGCATCTAACTTCCTGAGCTGAAAATCTCGCTCACGCTCCTCCTTCTCCCACTGTAGACGAGCTAACCTCACTTTCAACCTGGCATCTAATTTAGAACCAGTATGAGAGGACTCACTCAACACAAGGGAGGCCATACTAAACACAAACTAATTGTCAACACTCACTTAAATCACCTCACTCAACAACAGGCAAAATATCTGAGGCTACACAAACAATGACTCTTTCAAATAACAAGCTTCCCCAGATCCTGCCTACCACAACTTACCTAACTATCTTCTGGAGCATGCCGGGCTCGAGGCAACATTAAAGGCAAACATCAGCGGCCGAAACCCTGAAACGCCTGCCCCCAACAGGGAATAAATCCCTACCCAGGATTACCCCCGAAAATAAAAAAGGCAAAAATAAAAAATGAGTGCCTGAAGGAAGGACTGATTCAGCCCAGCTAGACACTCCCCTATCTAAACTGAGGAAGTCAATGCTACCAAACACAATATCGACACTAAACCACAAATACTCACTCTTTTTCTGAAAGATTGGACGAGCCCCCATGTTACGTTCCCTTCTAAATCTAGGGGTACAAAGGGAAGTAACAACACACAAAATAACCGGCCAAGAGAAAAAGGAGAGGAAACTGAATGCTGAAGCCACAAAGTGAGGTTTAATTTAAAAAAAAAGTAAAGAGGCTCACCAGCCAAATTGCAAAACAAACTTAATTAACTAAGGACAACTTTCTTTAAAAAGAAAGGGACTAACGTAAAACAATACACAAAACGCGATCTGTACTTAGTCATGAGAACTTAGTTCTCATGAACTAAGTACAGATCGCGTTCACACCGGAATAAGTCCCTGGGGGTGGATTAGGCAAATGAAGCCGCTGACGTCACTTCTTCTTCTTCTGCTTTGGGTTTACTGGCAGGCCGCAAACCACTTCACGGCGTATACTGCCAGCCCAAAGTCCCCGGCCGGAAGTCCCCGTCTGCTGGGACTCCCAGCAGCTTCTACTGAAGCCTTCCGAGTAAATCGCCAGAACACCGACACCTCCTCATCTCCACCGCTCCCATGTTTTATTTTGTATTGCCATAAGTTAGTCTCTCTGCGTTTCTGCGCTGGGCTAATGCTAATGCTAATAATGCTAATGCGAGGATAATAAAATGGCGGCTTCACAAAACTTTTTGGGAGTTTTACGGGGCGTGGTTTGCAATCCGCCCAGCCAATCAGAAATATAGCTCTTTTCTCACAAGAGAGCCGCACGCAAGTCCCTGCTCTCTAGCAGGGACTTTCGTGGGGGTAAAAAGGTTCTCATAAACTAATTTTAGTACCGGCTCTTTTTGGTGTGAACGCGACAAAAGAGTTCTCATGAACTAAGTTCTCATGAACCTTTGTGGGAAAAGTACTGCGGTGTGAATGCGCCTAAAGACACACATCTCCTAACAATTAGCAGTACACAGGTTAAACTAGGCCTCACACAGAGACACTACACTACAGCGCGTAACACAGGCTGCACACATGCAGGCCAGAGGAAGAAGGAGAGAACGACTGCAGCCTTCCTCAGGTCCTTTATGGGGGCGCTGATTGGGGATTGGGAGCACCTGGGGAGAGGCTTCACCTGGAGACAATCAGAGGAGAGAGAGAGACAAACCACACAAAAGCACACACACACAAGCACCAACTGCGGCACGTAACAGACCATTTACAAACAAAATTTTTAACCAGTAAAAACAACAACAATTTATTAGGATTCATCTACTGTAAGGGAAACTTCTGTAGCATGGAGAGTCAGGACTCAGAGAGACACGGGACGAGCAGGGAGTTCTGATGTCAAACACTGGCAGTTTATTACAAGCTAGTCGGCCGGAGAATTCATATCACAAGTCACAGCATCAGAAGTTCTGACTGCACAGGTGGGTTGCCATGTCAATTCTGAATCCCTGTCTCATCTTGGCAGACCTTTTAATTAGCTTCACTCAGAGTCAAACCCCCATATTGGGGAAAGCATCTGAACACCTGGGGGCACTGAATCACTTTATCTGACTCTATGGCTCTCGTGAACCGAGAGTTGACCGGTCATAAAACTGAATAATGGCAGCAATAGCTGATAGTTCCCATTCCTTAAGACAGATAACAGACTTTGGCTTCGTCGTAAACGTCAACAGGGCCGAAAAGGTAAATATCTTAAGTAAAGACAAAATTAATCCCTCACATCTACTATCTATTTAAAATGGTATCCAGCGTATAAAAAAACCGACTAAATGATCGCAGACAGTTACTGTTGGGAGGGGGAACAAGCAGGTAAAATCTGAATACGGCTCACCGCCACTCACACGTGCCCTGTACAGACACAGCAACTGAAAAGAAAGTGATAAATTAAGAAAAGTGCAAAATTAACTAAACACACACACACTTAAGGGGCAGTGAAGTGCACGTGAGGGCCTAACACCGCTGAATCCCAACTCCCAATGCTGCCGCTCACGTCAGGGGTGCTGGATTCCCTCAACAAAAGACACAAAGCACAATAGTACATAAATTCATTGAGATAGTAAAAACACTAATACTCTTGGGAGATTAGGAATTGAAGCAACAATGTAAACAAAAGCATCAAAACGAACAACTATAACAAACCAAAATAAGGGAAACAGAACGGTAAAACAAAACAGCAGTGGCGGACAATTTATAAAAGAACAAAGCACATGTTACAGAAATGCTGCCATGATCATAGTCTTTGTAAAAAACCATGATCGTGCATACCTTATGTCCCTCGGACGGCGCAGCCCCTCCAACACACACAATACCGCCGGTCTTATCACCGTCACGGGCAAAGCTACAGTCTGTTGGAGTAATGTGTAAAAGTTAAACACCCAGAGCCTAACATGCCACTAACTCGATAATTGTGGAGACTTACCGGAAACGTCTCGGTCGAACGGGAAAGAACTATCGGGTATCAGCTGTATAAATATTGTTTACTAAGTGAAGGGAATGCGGAAGTGGGCGGTACCTCTGTGGCGCAATACTACGGTGGCCGAAAAGTGTTTTACCTCTATGGTCGGCTACATTCCTACCGGGAACTAAGTACCGCAAAGCACTTGGTGTGATCGAGATATGGTATCTTGATACCTGTTGGTCAGGGGCGGACTGGCCATCTGTAGAATCTGGAGAACCACAGAACGGCCGGCCGTCAAGGTCCGTTGACGGCCGGCCGGCCCTTTAAAAAAAAAAAAAATAGTTTAACGTCATCATTTAAATTGCACTGACGGCCGACAGAGGGGCGCTAATGGCAGTTGTGTGGTTCTTAATCTGTCAAATAATCACACACGAAGAAGAAAAAAGACCGGCCACACGAAGCGAAGGGATTAGACGGCCGCGGCCAGACAGGGAGAATGAAAAAACATGGATACAAATCAAAGAAAAGAAAAAGAAAAAGGTGGGGCCGAGAAGGCAAGAGAGAAAAAGGTGAAGTCACTCGCAGGTGAAGCATATCAATGTCGCAAATTGACAGCCTTTTTGGCAGCAGCGCTGCTAAAAGCACTATCATCAGCAGCTTAGAACAAGTGCAAGATGATGAAGAGAATGATGAGGGCGCGAGTTCAGATATACAGGCCAGCCTCCTGCTTCATGATGAGGACAGAGAGTTGAGCTGCTGGAAGAACCAGCTCAACTGCAACACGTGCAGGGCAAGAGCAAGAGGTGGGTGAGATTGATCCCTTGAACTCAGTGGCGTTTTCTCCTGGAGGCCAAGGGAAGCCAGGCTTCCCCTGTTTTTTTGGATTGTAGTTATAATTTGTAATAAATACATAAAAACACTTCGTTTAGTTTCGGTAATTATTCCGCCGGCCCATCTCTCCCCCATTCTCATTGAGTATTTTACAAAGAGTGAAACAGCGCCCCTCTAGATGTTATGAATGAAACAGTAGTGCACTCTCTGTTGCGAGAGGAGGCTAGCCAAAATTGGCTTCCCTTGTTGAAAAGAAATTAGGGATTGACCAATCAGATGAGGCTCACGTCATGCCTCACAATCCAATCAAATCGCATCAACTTTCAGTTCGTACTGTAACTGTCATTCACCACCCTGTAAAAAGTAGTAAGCAACTGAAGCAATTGGCAATTATGGAGGGTGGAGGAATTTCATCAAAAAATAATTGTACTAAACTTCTGCTACAGCAGCAACTAAAATGAAATCTGATGACAGGCCAATGCCCAAACTTGAGCTGTGTACAGAGAGGAAAAAAGGAGCGAATCGGACGTAAAACTTTAAATAATAACAGCGAATTTCTAACATTTGATATTTCATGTGGCCGGACTGGGTCAGTTTCCATGGCTGAATTTTAGTCCCAGTCCGCCCCTGCTGTTGGTCATGAAGGTCAACACCACTCATGTGCTCATAGGTTGATGCATTTTGGTTGTGGGACAAGTGTATGTTGCTCCTTGTTCCATCTCTTGACAAAGGTCTCACTGTATTTCTCCTCCATGTTTGTTGCCACTGTGACAACATTATTGTCTCTCCAACGGACCAGCAACTTGTCTCCTTGGGTCATAACCTCAGATGTTCCCCGAGATAACTTCATGAATACTTTCTGGGGCTTGAATGGGACATCAAACAAACGATTTTGCCTCATTGTTCCAGAGCTCCCACATCTTCTTTTTGTCATTTCATCAAGGAGACCAAGAGAAGTGAAGAGGTTGTCATGGATGAACTTGCAACCTTGAGGCATCTGAGCTTGCTCTGCAAGACCAAGGACAACACTGGGTCCCTGACCTTACCCCGTCTCAGGGAGGAGAGTGTGGGATCCACCATATGGCTCCATGTGATGCATGTAACCACTGGACGAGGCAAGGCTCCATAGTTTGTTACCAAAGCGGATTGGTTTACCTCCTATGAATTGCTTACATCCATGGCGACCATAGTATCTGATCATGCTCTCATCCACCGACAGCCATTCCTGAAATGGCATGACTTTGTATGACTGATTGAGCTCGGAGAAGATGGGTCTAACGTTAAAAAATGGGTCGTCAGTGATCTTTGTGTTGTCAACCACATGAAGTGAGGCCATTATTTAATCAAAGCAATTTCTCTGCATTGCATCTGAAATGCTTTCATTGTGTACATCACTGTCAAGTGACCATGTGTCTTCTTGGAAGAGAGCTGTACCAAGAGGTGTAAGGATCCCATAACATGTGAGGACCTCCTCCATACTCAGATACAGTTGCTGGTTCTTGGTCTGGGTGGAGTAGAGGTTGGACATTTCAATGGTGACCTCTCTTAGGGTAGGTGGATACATTAGTAAGGACAAATCCATTGGATCAAGGCAACTTTGTTTTATACATTCTGCAGCATTTGGGCTGTATACTGTGTGTTTTGGAATAACAGTGGAGCCTCTTCGATTCGATCAATAACAGCCTCTTCGATCGTTTGAACACTCAACCTTTATTTTTGATAACCTGCAGCTTTGCCCTTGGCTTTTCTTACTGGACCTTCTG
Source organism: Gymnodraco acuticeps (assembly GCF_902827175.1). Classification (NCBI taxonomy): domain Eukaryota; kingdom Metazoa; phylum Chordata; class Actinopteri; order Perciformes; family Bathydraconidae; genus Gymnodraco; species Gymnodraco acuticeps. The sequence goes on along the minus strand of NW_022992222.1, from coordinate 2,101,976 downwards.
GCTCATAGAGGCCACTGGCTCTTTATCATGAACAGCGGAGGGGGGTGTGGAAGGGGTAGTGGTGAGGGTGATGTCATCATCATTGATAACGTTGTTCCTGTCATGATCAGTTTGCTGAAGTTCCGCATATGCATTCAACAGCTTGGCTGGCAAATGGCCTGACTCCCCCTCATAGTCCATATCTGACCCAACGCTATCACAATCACTGAGGAAAGCATCTTTCTCAGTTTGAGGGATAACTGTAATGTTGCATGCCTTATCTGGGCTGTCACCTAGATCCAACATATCCAGAACTTGACTCAAGGTAAAGCTAAAAGAAACAACACAATAATAAATTAGGTTAAAAGACTATGTATGTGTAAATGTGTATACCTAGATGCACTGTGTTATCCCGCCGGTCACTATTGTTGCCGTCAACATGTTTACTCTTTATGTTTCCACATTGAAAAAAGTTATTGCAAATGCATTTATCAATACTAGATACCTTAAAGATTGTGTTTACCAAAAATCATTGTACTATCTTTACGTTAACGTTCTTTACTAACCGTTTTTCTGGGAGCTTTGAGGCAGCCACCCTCTTCACTTCACAGTGAAGAGGATCTTCACAGCTCCAGTCATGTGACAATTTACACGAAACATGTGACACATATTTAATTGAGACCCGTTATTTATCCAATATTTTCTGGAAATACATTGATATATAATTCAGAAACAATTATAAAGCCTTATAAGTGAAAATATGTTTTATGGTCACTATTGTGACCAATGGGATTAAATGGGTTGTTGTCTGATACTACTGCCATCTGCTGCAAGCACCACACCTTAAAAAAACATATTTATACAATTATAACCGCCAAAAGAAATAAATATGTTTTAAAGTTGTGTTTTGGCCATAAGATGAATGTTAATTTAATAATAATATCAACTGTTTGCTCTATTTTGTTTTTCACCAACTCTTCTGCAAAATATCTTGCACTTTAACTTGCTAACGGCTCCACTTTTTTCACCAGCTAGTTGGTTGCAAACTATGTTTTCATTAGTGTGGTATAGTGGGTTTACATAATGTAGCAATTTTATATATTGGCAACATTAAAATATGGGTGACAATCATGGCCTAATTGTCACCCTGGGGTTGTGGAATATGGCCAAAAAAAGCACTTGCTTGGAAGAACAGATCAGATACAAAATGTGGTTTATGTTGCATTGTGAAATCTAGAATTTATTGTTTTTGGTTCAGGCGACATCAGACCAAACTGCACTGATTTATGACATATTTCGTTTCAGTAACCCTTAAATGATGACACAAAATGGAATATGTTATTTTTTATGTTTTGACTTTTACCAATATAAATGACCATGTATCATCACAAAAAAGAGGTTATGCTAACAATGTTGTCCAGACACATTTAATTTATTAAATATGATTGTTATTTTATTTCTTTAAAGGACATTTTATTTGTGTTGTACTGTAATGAATAAGTATAATGAAACAGCATACAAAGATAAATATAAATATTAACTTATTCAAAACAAAAAGATAAAGCCAAAAACGGAAGTTTATGTCACAGCAGTAGAAAAAGTTTTTAAAATATATTTGAAAACAGTGAAAGCCAGTGGAAGTATTATATATATATATATCTTCTAAGAGTATTTTTCACTTGCAAAGTTTTAGAGAAGGATCAGTAAAATGGAAAGAACAATGGAGTCAAATACAAAGACATACCAGCCAACGCATGTGAATAAGTCCCTATGATTTCCGTTTCCTGGGATGTTAAAGGAGGAATGGTTTTGAGCTCCAGCATACCTTCCCTTCATGCTTCTTTCTGTGCTTGTTAAACACGGTAGGATATCCATTAGGGTGTGCAGGCCTGTAGAGATGCTTTGGATCTGAATTCAAGGTCTACAGCAACAAAAATATCTGCTGTCCCCTGCCTCGTCTTTGAGGGCATTTCCCAGGGGGCGGCTGTGCTCTGAGGGAAGCAGACAAGTATAATGGACAAAAAGCATTTCACACCATCATTCCCATTGTGAATGTGAAAGCTTTGTGTGTCATCTTTGAAAATATATATTTTTGATATTTTCAGACCACTTGAGATTGTCCCGCAGCCATGGTTTTCTCTATATCAAGATGTGACATATAACATGTTATTCATTCAGTGCTTCTCAAAGTGTGGTCCGCGGACCACTGGTGGTCCGTGACCACCCCCTAGTGGTCCGTGAGTACATTGGTAAAATTTCACATTTTAAATAAATAAGTTAATTTAAGTCGCAATGGAGCGAGCTTAAGTTTCAATTGCATGATATAGCCCAGCGCAACACCTTCGTCACACATGTTGCCACCTGTTTGTATCATTTTCAGGCGATTTGTAATCTGTAGAAAAACGATGTGTTTTTGGATATTTGTGGAGTTAGGTGGTCCGCGAGTGTTTTTTTATTGGTTAAGTGGTCCTTGGTATGAAAAAAGTTTGAGAAAACACTACTCTAGATCCTTGTGAAATATAAATATCTAACTTGTTTGATTGAATATCATCCATTTTGATGAAATACAATAACTGTGGACAAACTTTTCCATTGTATTTCTCTTCCCTTCACGTCACACATGGTAATTGTAATCATATATTTTTTTAATCGGCACCCTTTCAGGTTTAGAGAGATTGAACCCATCATATAATATGATCAATAAGATATCCATTTTCATAGTTTTAAAAGAAAATCTACAATCATCACTTAAAGCAACTCAATGACTAAAAACGAGCCCATACACACAAATACACACACACGCATACACATTATTTTAAAGCCCATGTCCAACGTACAGACTGTCAAGCATGTTAAGTGTGACAGGAGCACAATGAAATACAAATAGCCTTGAAATGTGTTTGGTGAGGGTGAAAAAAGGAGGGAAAGGGAAACAGGATTACCAGGGCTTAAAATCACTCTCCAGGTACGGATTATACATCTATTGGGAGTTGTACCTGTTTAGCTGTTTTGGAAGGTGTGTATGATGGACTTTTTTCTTATAGTTCTGGCATTGCACCTTTTTTGAGCTCTTCTGGTTGAATAAATAGTTGTTCAAGGGGTACGCATGACCCACTTCTGGTTGGCTTACCCTAGCCCTGATCAATCTAACTCTATGCCTAAACATACCCAACCCAACCAATGAAGGCAATCAAAAGACAGAAAATGATGGGTCATGCCTTATCAATAGTAACAATAATTTGTATTATATATAATTTGATGATAAACTGCATGTGGTTTTGCATAATAATTAGCCACGTGCTTCAGTTTGTTGCAGGTGTATTTTGGGAGCTATAGGCTTTCAGAACAATGGGTGTTCATTGTGGCGATAACTGCTGTCAGATCAATGAGGTTTCAGTAAAATGGGACCCTTTTCAGACTATTTGTGTCTCAGAATATTGGAACAATTGGCATTACCCATTGAACCAGCTGTACTGGTTGGTTAAAGGAAGTGTTATACTGGGGTTACATTGGCTTCTTTATTTATGTGGTACACTAGATTTTCTGTTTCTAATAGTCACTACTACTTCTCCCAGTGAGTAGAGCTATAAGGCCAGTGTGAGGCCTGGCTCATTGAGGGCACACAGCTCTCAAGATAACTCCAAAAGAGTTATAAGTAGGGTTCTGTTATGATTCACTTTTACCTTACAGTTCACCCACTCATCATGGTGTCCCATCATTCTATTGCATTCAGTGATTGCTGCTGCTCACAAGAGAGCAGCTGTCCGCGGCCAAACCTGGCTCCACCAACACAACCTGATTGAGATAAACGTGGAGCAAACCCTAAAGTGGATGCAGCCAGTGGATGATGGATTGCACCTGTATTTTTTGAGAGAGAGAGAGAGAGAGAGAGAGAGAGATTTTTTTTTTTGATTTTTTAAAAACTTTTATTAAGAATTTCAACAATCAAACTAAATGATTCGCTTATTCACATTGAGAGAGAAAAATTCCCTTTTTTTCTTTCCTTACACAAAGACAGAGTTAAAAGTGAGCTCCCTCCCCCACCACAGAGCACACAGCTGTAGTGAAACACCACCGGGTTAAAAACTCTTCCATGCTTCTCATCAGACAGTGAAATCTAAAATCTACGCTCACTCGTGTCTTTACCAAAGATAAACACATTTGATTGAGTTGCTGACCGCTGTACTGTTTATTTTGTTTTTCCTGCTTTTGTAGATCGATATTTTTGCCTGCCCCACAATAAAATTCAACAGTTCCCACTTCCCTGCATTCTGCTTCTTGTAGCCAGCACCACAAATAAAAGCAGTCTCTGTAAAAAACCTCCCCACAGTCTAAAAACAACAGTTTTTAAAAACATTAAAAAGAGGCTTCAGCCTGTGGCAGTCCAGGTAGCAGTGAGTGATCGTCTCCTCTGTGAGTGCAGAACGGACACTCGGAGGACACGGTGGGGTTTATCTTCGACACAAAGGCGTTAACGCCCAGGGCCCAGTGGAGGATCCTCCACTGCAGGTCTCCTGACCGCTTGTTCAGTGGAGGTTTGTAGAATAGCCTCCATACTGGTTCACAGGCCCCCGGGACGTTAAGCCTCTGTTTCCCACACCGTGTCTCTCCTCTCGCTTAGCTTCTGTTTGTTCAGGGCCAGAGTGCAGAGTCTATAAAAACCTTTCCCATTAAGCATTTGGGAAGTCATGCATGAAGTTCATCCTGGTCTGCTAAAAACCAATGTCCGGAAAAGGGTCGCCCTTCGTCAGGGGTTTCCTTCCTGTTGGAATACTCCCGCAGCATCTCTCCATCTCATCATCAGATAGTCTTTTAATCCACTTGTTCAGGATGGTTCTGGTGTGGCGGGCCGACTTCAGGCCGAGCAGAGAGGCCACGGCCTCGGTGTTGTGGAGTCCAGGACCTGCAGCATCCACGATGTTCCTCAGCCTCACGACCCCAATGGACTGAAGCCTCTCAGTGAGTGCAGGTCTGCTGCCGTCCTGGACGTCCAGCCGGGCCCCCCACACCAGAGGCTCTTCCAGGAGCCAGAACAGAGATGCTGCGGGACCCCACTCTGGCCCATTTAAAAAGTGTCCATACTTTAAAAAGTCCTTTGTAAAAACGCAGGCAAAACACACACACGAGTAAAATCACAATTTGTTAAAAATAATGACGCATCCAAACCCAGGCCTGCTACCCCCCCTTAAATGGTGCTGGCTACCGGCCCCCAGACGACATCATCGCTTCCTGTCAGGTATCTTTGTAAAAACTGTAGTTTAAAAGCAGCTGCTCGACTCTCCAGGTGCACCAACCCTTGCCCCCCTTCTTCCTTTGGCAGGTACAGCGTGCACTGAGGAACCCAGTGCAACTTATCCCAAAATAAATTTAAAATAATGCCTTGCAGCTTTTTTAAAAGACCAGCAGGGGGCTCCACACACTTTAGCTTATGCCAGAGGCTGGATGCTATCAGGTTGTTGATGACCAGCACCCTGCCTCTGTAGGACATGTGTGGAAGCAACCAGCGCCACTTGTTGAGTTTCCCCTCCACCTTTTCTAAAACTCCTTCCCAGTTCTTTCCAGTGTGACCTCATCTCCAAGATGGACTCCCAGATATTTTAGACCACCCCTCTTCCATGTCAACCCACCTGGGAGTTGAGGGAGGCCACCAGTCCACTCCCCCACTGCTAGGGCCTTACTCTTAGCCCAGTTGACCTTTGCAGAGGAGATCTTTTGGAAAGTGTCCACTACCTGCCCTAGCTTTAAAACATCCTGTTGATTTTTATAAAAACAATGATGTCGTCTGCATAGGCCGATAAAATAAAACGTGTATTAAAACCAGGTAAAACCAGGCCCTCGTTAAAAGAGCGGATATTGTGTAGCAATGGGTTCTATTGCCAGTGTGTACAACATGCCTGACATCGAGCAGGCCTTGTCTTATCCCCCTGGTCACATTAAAGGGTCTAGACAGACCCGCCATTTATCTTAAGCACACTCTCAATGTTCACATACATCACCTTTATCTTGGCGATAAAGCCCAGGGCTGAGGCCGAACCTCTCCAGCACCTTCCACAGGTAACGTGCTCAAACCCGGTCAAAAGCCTTTCCTGGTCCAATGAAAACCAGACTCAGTGTCCGAAACCCAAAGAACCAGAGCACTTCCAAAATATCTCGAATTAGTGACACATTGTCAACAATTGACCTGCCGGGCACACAGTAGGTCTGGGTCCGGTCTACCACCTGGTCCATCACCTTCCTCCTCAGCCTGGAGGACCAGGGCCTTGGACAACAGCTTGTAGTCGGTGCACAGCAGAGAGACGGGCCTCCAGTTC
>NW_022992222.1:2073029-2095586 GCF_902827175.1 Gymnodraco acuticeps | reverse complement strand
AGCCCTTGCAGCCTTTATTTAATTTGTGGTCATAATAATGAGTTCTGTTAGTATGGCACAACATGGGACAACTTATACGGTACACTTGAATGCAGATTGTCAGTTTGGGTAACAGTCTAATTTGTTTTAATGGACTGCTGCTTTCAAACTTTAATAAAACTTGCAAGTTTTGTATGTTGACTGTTCTTTCTTTTCAAATCCAAAGTATAATCTGTTCTTTCGAAACCACTGGCTATAAAGAAATACATTGAATTCATGACATTTGTTTACATTGCAATGGGATTAAAATTGCACATTGGCAAAAAAGCTTTTGTCAGAATCATTACATTTTATAAAGAGATAAATAATAAATCCGTACAAAGTCTTGATGAACCTTGAATTTAGGAGGTGCAATGTGGATTACATCATGGTGGTAAAACAGTGGATCAGCCCTTAAGCCTGCATGGCAAGGGACTTTCCCATCCAATACGTGTGCTTTGTGGACTTGAAGATGGTTTATGACCATGTCCCCTGGGGTATCTTGTGGAGGGGTGGTTACTGCCTAATCTGTACTTTATGGGGTGCCAGGGTTACGACGATGAGCGATTCAGTCCTTGAATAACCCAACGTCGAGCTTTGTTCGTATTGTGTGCAGGGATTCAAGGGCACTCTCAGAGGGCATTGTGCTTATCCAGGGTTATGCCTTATCACTGATCTCACTCGTGCATGAGTTTTAGGTATGGTGGTCACAGAATTCTATCTCTGCTTGAGCCTCCTTGTATCCTAGGTGTTTAAGGTGCCATGTCTCTGTTTAGGTAGACTGTAATTAAGGCCTAAAAATACCCCCAAGTTGCAGTTTGCACTGCTACAGGGATGTGAGGCAACACCTACGCATCTGAGTGGTGCATCCATGGTGGTCTGCATATTGGATTTCTCACTAAGACAAGCAGGATGGTTGGAACAAATGTATGTGAGTAAAATGACATACTGGGAACAACAACAGCAACATATTCTTCAATGCAACATTTAATTATGTGCATTAAAGACATAATGAGTTAATGGTTAGGGTTTAAAAACACAACCTCAAAAAATATTGCAAGCCTCCTGACCACAGCTCCGTAAACGTCCCATGAACAAGAAACTTCATCAGGAAAGCCAAGCACGGATTTTCTCAAATTTAGAACAAGCTTAGTGTGCTTCACGCCTTGCCTCACTTTGTCCGCCATTTTAGTAGCTTACTCCTGCATGCATGCACGATTAGTCAATATTGTTTTTACTGCAGGGCTTTTAACCTTATGAACTGAGCTGTTAAAGGCTATTTTAGTATTGAACCGATTGTAACAGTATGAACCGGAAACAGACTAATCATACTACTGAAAAAAAGACTGTCAGAAACACATCTACTGCCTGAAGACATTTGAAAGGTAATGTGAATACTTACATTGGAAAAAAAGTGACAATCTGATTTTTGTTTTACTTTTGTAGATCAACATTTAGAAGTTTATCAAGGTGAAAGTGACCACTTCCTGTTAGTATGTCAAGTAATAGGACTATCTTGCAGCCTCTTTTAACCCTGATCAGAAATGAATGGATGGATAGACTAGGAATTCTATACAGTAAACATTAGGCTTAATCAACTCAGAGGAGCTGCAGGAGACATATAACCACACTAATCTATCTTCCTGTCACCTTTCATCAATTATTAAAAGAGGAAAGAATCTAATGTGTTCAGAATTAAAACAGTTGAGTATGAGACAGGCGCCACACGCCAATGAGCATACACAACAGACAGCGCTATCTAACAGTGACACAGACATGATTTCATTGTCAATGCTCTCGTGAAACACCGGATGAGGTGACTAATGGAATATAACTGTGTGGTTCAATGAACCTTTGATCCCAGCCTGAGAAACCAACAATCAAAGGACAAATGAGGCTGTGCACTCGCACTCTGGACACTTCTATCAATCTACACTGAGCTCATTTTAGTGCGTTGCAAAAATAACACAAAAAAGTGTGAGTGCATGTATGACACATCTTGTTTTCTGTGGTCACACAGAGAGCAGTCGCAAAATAGAATGGGTTGCTCTTGGAAGGCCTCTCAAAACAATTATGTAGGATACAATGTTTGTATAATGAGGAATCCATTATTACTCCCGGTATAAACACTCCCAACCGTGAATGAAAGTGAAGTCTTCTGGGACACAAAATGGAACAAACTGAGCTGAGGTATTAGCACCGGTTGCAATTATTTTTTCTTCAGTTCCTGTCACCCTTTTCCCCCGCTCAGTAAGAAGTCACAGCATTTCTGTAATAAACTAAACTTACGATGTCTTAATTCATGCAGTTAGCGTCTAAAGCACTCACAATCAGGAGCCGACTGGTCAAACAGATTACCAGAATAGTCTCAGATTTCAAGTACTCATCATGACTCAGGTAATAAACCCTCGAGATAGGAGTTGATGTATTAGTCCAATAATAGAAACAAAATATGTACTTACAAAGAAAAAAAGGCCAAAACAGAGGAGTTGTACTGCTTACACAATGACACGCTAATTAAGACTTAATGACTCACAGCATCAGTCCTCATCCCATGTTTTCTTTCTATCAAATCAAATCAAGTTTTATTTATATAGCACATTTATAAATGATTTTTGGTCGAGCCAAAGTGCTGTACATATAATAAAAATAGCCTACAGTAGAGACACTTTACAGCAAATACAACAGCACAGATTGTTCAGAATATCAGTATGAGAAAAACGACACCCTCTATCCTTAGACCCTCACATCGTACAATGAAAAACTTCTAGAGAAAACCCACAGTTTAAAGGGAAACATGGGAGAAACCTCAGGGAGAGCAACAGAGGAGGGATCCCTCTCCCAGGACGGACAGACGTGCAATAGATGCCGTGTGTTAATCGAAGAGATAATACATTTGACAGCATACAGTAGGTAGTCAAAATGTTAGAAAAATGCATGTGTTTATAATAAGAAGATGAATCTACAAAGATGTCAACTACAATCCTGTGGGAGCCTTCAGGGAGGCAGCAAGACGAGACCCAGGCAGGACCGCAGAGACAGGTTTAGCCACGACCCGAAGTCCACGACTTAATCCAGAACTCAGGATAGAGGATCCACGACACAGGACTACAGCAAGAGGATCAGCCTCGACTCCGGATCCCGGCGTAGATATGGACACAAAACAAGAAAAAATGTGGCTGGGTTAATCGGAACAAGAGAATACACAGACACAGACAGACAGACGGAAGAACTCCCTTAGAATAGGTTGAGGGCAAAGGGTAGCAAGTAAGAGAGTAAGAAACATAGGTGGAGAGGCACACTCAGGGAACAAAGTCCCCACTGGAGCCTTAGTTGGAAATTGATGAGAGATAGTGAGGTACGCTGTGTCTACGAATTGTAACACTCCCCGGCTTGTCTACGCCACTCTACAAAGCAGGTCTTGACCACGGTGCTGACCTGCTTATCAAATTTAAAAGCGCTATTGGAGGTCACTACAAGGTTCATGACAGAGGGGAGGATGTTTTTAGTGAGGGAGCCCAGAATATCAACCGGAGAGGCTGGAGGTCGGGGTCCAAAAAAGATGACCTCGGTCTTGCTCTTGTTGAGGGTGAGGATGTTTTGGCTCAACCAGGATTTAATCTCTGTTAAGCAGTCCATCAACTGCTGTAGTGAGTTGGCATTTTGATTGAGAGGCAGATAGATCTGTACATCGTCAGCGTAACAATGGAAGGGGATGTTATGTTTTGTGAGAATTGAGCCTAGGGGCAGTATGTACAGTAGAAAAAGGATGGGGCCCAGAATCAAGCCTTGGGGAACCCCACAGGTAAGAGGGACTTTGGCAGAGGAGAAGGCACCCAACTGCACTGAGAGGCTATGGTCTGTCAGGTAGGACCTGAACCATGCAAGGGCAGAGCCTGTGATGCCTGCGGACTGTTCAAGCCGTGACAACAGGATGCTATGGTCCACAGTGTCGAAGGCAGCTGTCAGGTAAAAACGGCACCAAGACAGCTGAGCTACCTGAGTCGGCGGCTAGGAGCAGATCATTAAAAACTCTTAAAAGTGCTGTTTCAGCGCTGTGCATGGGTTTGAAGCCAGACTGAAACTTTTCGTGGATGTCATGTGTGGTTAAGAACGACTGTAGCTGGACGTAGACTACTCGCTCCAGGGCTTTAGATAAAAAAGGTAGCTGTGAGATGGGCCTAAAATGTGCGAGAATGGAAGGGTCGAGATTTTTCTTTTTAAGTAGTGGCTGCACCACGGCATGTTTGAAGGCAACTGGGACACATCCTGAACTAAGAGAGGTGTTTACAAGCAATAAAACACTTGCTCCAACTGATTCAAAAACATCTCTAAGGAAGCGAGAGGGAATGCTGTCTGAGGTGCAGTTTGTCGGCCGCAGGTGCTTGACTACATCCGAGAGAGAAGAGAGGGATACAGGCTCAAAGTGGTCGAGGACAGCAGGGCACAGAAAGGGAGCAGGATCTGGGGTAGCACTATTATAGGCTAGCCATAAGCGCAGATACTTTTTCGATAAAAAATGTAAGAAATGTATCGCAAAGGGTAGTCGATGGCACAATTGGAGAAGCATCACAAGGATTAATGATCGAGTTGAGGACATTAAAAAGAACCTGAGGTTTATGGCTGTTTTTAGAGATTAAGAATCCAGTATTAGTGTACATGTCGAGTCAAACATGGAGATAAGCTCATCAGCACTAAGAGCACAGTTCACCTCTAATTTACAGATCGAAGAAGCATTCAAAGCATTCTATGGTTCCCTTTGATGTGCTCCTAGTCTTGATTAACAGAAATCCATAGAAGAGGTTTATGAAGATGAAGTCATGTCCTATACCACACAGCTTGTTATCAAGACAAACCATGATAGGTAAATATGAAAGAAACGCATTTGTTGTTGTAATTCATATGGAAATGTGTTGAAGTCCAAATCATTTTCCCATGTTGCCTTGGACAGAGTTGGCAAATGGTACAGTAGCTAATAATGAGCTGGGCACATTGTACTTCCTGTTTTTTTTTGGATTTTTTGGTTCCTGTCTTGTGTCTCCAAACCTCCTGATTATCCAAACCAGAGTGGAAGTTTCCTTACTGAGTGAAATGACCCAGAAGTATCTAAGACAAAGCCAAAAGCTTGGAATTCTCTGACTGCTGAGGAAAGGTGCTTTAATGTTTTGTTTCTCCTTTAGCAATGGACTGTCCTTAACCAACAGAAGAGACAATACCATCCCACAATCCTTAGCAGGAGAAACATTTACGACCATTTACATCCCCAATTGCTACTTAATTACAAACTATGGACAAACATTCTTCTCAGAAGGTCAGATTTGTATTTGAGTTATTACTCAAATTGCACTGATATTGTTATAAATAAAGTTCCTTAACAAAACAACATTCCCTATCTGTGTGTGAATGCAATTTGATTGTATGAGCACTGGTGGTTTTGTCTTTATTAATTCTGGTTTACATCTTTCGTCGACGTCAAGGAGAAGCGGTTATGTAAGAATATGATTATTTTGTATCGACCGCAGCTCTGCTTTCATTATACACCTGTTTCTGCCATCAGTCATCCCCCCATACTCCTTTGTTTTCCCTGTCCCCCTGCCAGATTGTCTTTGTTCATCCTTGTGTGCTCATCCTTTTTCCAGCATTCTCCTAATGTCAGTTTCAATGCTTTTGATCTTTGCCTTGTTCACTGGTTCTTGGATTTTCGCCTGCCTGGATTTGTTTGCTTTTCTTCTGACTGATCACCTAGGCCTGGTTCCCCAGTGAATAATTGGCTTTTGAACCTTGTTTGTTGTGTCTAACCCTAACCCTCTTGGGCGAGAATTGTGTTGTAAAATGGACATACAAATCTCTTACTGGAATCACCATTAGCATTCAACAGATGGTATCAGTATGACTTTGTGGTGCATGTGGTAGATCAGGCAGGCAAGAAAGTCATTTTATAGTCACATGTTCCAATCACTTGAGGACCACAGATGGAAATTAGCTATTAGCTATAATCTGGCATATTGCATCTCTTCTCTTTGCTGAGATTAATGTTTTTGTATGCATGGTCCTTCTATAAATAAATACAAATACACTCTCCAATCAGGCATCCCCATGACTTATCAGTAGGCAGTATTTGATTTCCCTTAGTTGATGAGCTTTTTATATTTTCCTAATCCATGGCTCACCGTGGGAGACAAATCAGACTTGTCTCACAATAATTGAGATGCATGGCTTTATAAATGTCTAGTTTTCATGCAACTGGACCCAGTAGTGTTGTTTTTATCATCAGGCCATCTGTCATTGTGTTTCACTGAGAATATGAGACTATTAAGCATTCTGGCCATTGATTAACTGTTCTAGAGTTATGTTGAGGACTTGATGGTGATTACCCCTGAGAAGAAGAACATTTTCAAAGCTTCAAAGAGTAAAATTAATCAAAGTGAGTTACTATAGCAGCTGCAGCTTTTATAAAAGATTACAACAAAACTGAACAATGCACATACTAGAAAGCAGTTACAATGGTGTTGATTTAACTCTGAGAGGGATCTTGAGAATCCTTGAAAGTTGGTGAAAAAGACAAGATGTTCCTGTGAAGGTTTTTGGATTGAATGGCCTTGTTTGTGATTTATTTCATCAGGAAATAGGACCAAAATGGTTCTGTTTGCCTCAGTTGAATGTCTTTACTGGCTATTCAGCACTTTGCATCCTAAGGAAAACCTAATTAACAAATATATTTATATTGTAGATTGTTTGATAATTTTGTAGACAAAATCTGATTCTGTTACAGACTATACTGACTATTAGGAAACGATTCTTCTACCAAGAAAAGTAGCTATAGCTTGTAGTGTTTCAAAACTGACTGACTATATCAATACCTGTTGTTAAAGAAAAAAGGTACTTTCAAAGCTAAAATGTACTTTGATAAAAAAAGAGAACTTTGGAAAACTGTCATTTATAAATTGATAATATATTTCTTTAGATATAAAGGATGTGCAAAGAGATACAGTATCTCTCAGAGGTGCAGATTAAATAGAGACATCTGAGTGAGATGTGATAGAAGGGCATGTAGCTCAAAGCAACATTGTTAAAATGTCGGCCTTGTAGAAGTGAGAAAAGCTCAAAGATGTCTCATGTCAAAGCCTTAAGCCTGTCAAAGGATATGTCTGAAGAATTTCGGGGGGTCACAGCTTGTTTGAGTTAAGAATTGGCAGAATTTGTTGGCTGTGTCAGTTTCATGGTCTCAGTCAAAGATTGGGCAGCCAGATCCAGTTAATTGATATTAGTTATAGTAGAAGTCTTTCAACTAATATATAAACGATAGAGCTTTTGAACCAGAAATAAAGAGCATCACACTTTAGAGGAACAAGCAGGACTGTAAAGGCAGAACATGATGAACCAGGTTGGATTCTCACTGCTTTTTGTGTTGCTATAACTGTGTGTGTGTGTGTGTGTGTGTGTTTGTGTTTGTGTCAGTAGATGTTAGTACTTACTACAACATTACAATTGTAGTTCTAAAGGGGCTTAACTTTGAAGTAATGTTCATGATGAACCTCCAACAAACTAGAGTACTGGATGATTAGTTTCAAAGTACAAATTAGCTTAATTTTCCATTACAATTTGTATAAAGTTGGTCAAAAATAATGCTGACCGGGTAGGCTAATCCTGATTTATATGTCAAGGTCCAAAAGCACTGGATCCTACACTTCCCATGATGCACTTCGATTACATTTTCTTATTAAACCCTTACTTATACACAAAGGTTTTACGTCAAACATTTGGTAAATAAGAGTACAAAGCCATAATAGCACGTCTGTGAGGCTTTGCACATAGGCCCCATGCTGCTCTGAGCTACAAGCTAACGTGATTATGCTAACATCCTCACAACGATGTTAACATGCTACTGTTTGGCACATACTGTTTACAATGCTTAGCCTCTTATCTACGTAATTTAGCGTGTGGTTATCAGCACTTAAGTACTGCTGGGGCTGAAGGTGATTATTCTTTAGATACGTTTATTACTAAATGTAGTTGAGAAATCTGTAATCGTGCTCACAGACAAACCTAGCCAAAATAATAACTCCCTTGGCGGAGGTAATAACCAACCGATAAAACATGAAGCAAGCTAGCAAAGTGGTTCATATCATGTTTTTATTCTTTGTTATTCTGCTGTTTCAATACGAAAAGCATGTCATGAAGATTATAAACCCCTTTACTTATGTTGGTTATATGCACTAAATACAGTTATTATGGACTCAACTAAACTTTGCATACAAAGCAGAAGCAGCACGATAGAAATTACTTAACTCCTTTATACTAATGTTGTGGAAAAAAATATTCATTTAACACGTTCAACACTCTTCTGTGGAGTTTAGTTTGAGTTAAAAACTCTTGTGGTTAACACTTGAACCAGTTTTACGTTGTATTTTTAAAAAAAATAACGTAAAAAATACTACCTTAATAGCTCAATAAAGCTGTAGCTGGTAAAGGAATGGTGCTTTACACAAAGCCATTACCTTAAACATCATGTTCACCAGTACAGTGCACATTTGCATTGTGCATCCATTCTCTTTTGAAGCTGTGTTATTCCATGGCAAAGCAGAAACCTGCCCGTAGGAACAAACGCAAAGCGTGTGTGTGTGAAGATCACAGAGCAGTGGCTTTGTTGCACTATTATTCTCTGTGTTCCAGTGATTATAAGATTGAGCAGTGCAGCCATTGGCTCTGATACCTCATTCATTCACTGCTGTTGGGAATGTTTTGACACAATACAAGGCTCAGCTTCAAAGACAAACGCTGCAAGAAATCACTTCCAGGAATGACGGATGTAATTATGGAAATAATTACGCTAATAAAGAATGGAACTACCTTATTCAATTGAATACATACAGGTGACCCTGCAATGATCTGTTCACCTTATTATCATGTATATAATATACATGACATAATAAAGCTTATTTTTCACTGTTATTTCAAACAATCTTTTATGCTATGTTTTTCTACTATAGTACAATGGTGAGTACAAGTAATTGAAAAAATGACAGCCATTATGTTTTTCTGTGTGAAAACCAATATGACTGCAATTATAATTGAAGCTAATTTAAATAATATTTAATTATCCTACTCATGTAGCAGGCTTTCCATCCAGGTCTATATGGAACAGTAATGGGAGTTGCCTCCAAGTGTTTTTCTGCGTCTGCCCTTGACACAGTTCTGCTCCCTCCATTGAACATGCTGTTTGCACTGAAAGCATTTTAGACACATTCTTCAGTCGTCTGTCTAATATTTATTTTTACGGTTGGGGTCCTCTGGAGCCGTTGTGACTAGCAGGAGAGAAGCAGGCGGATGCTGAAGGTAAACAAGTGCACACTCCTGTTTACAAGCCTGACAAGGTAGAGCAGGGGTCGGCAAGTAAGTTTGGCCTTGGGCCATTTTCTTTTTTAGCCACTAGATGGCGGGACGGAGCATAATCAAAGGCTAATTTAGAATGCTTGGGGACTGTCAACGAGGGGGGTGGGGGGGTTCTGTGATTCTCCAGATTCTACAGATGGCCAGTCCGTCCCTGCTCACAAAGTTACTGAGTACAGCCATGTCCACGCTCGCGCCAGGGCCGGGGGAGGGGTTACAAGGCTCGCGTCTTGTGCTGCATTCATTTGCACTTGGACATTAGGGATTTTCTCTCATAAATGTCTGATGAGCCAAAACTTTTCTTTCAAAACAAAGCTGCCAACTGGGGTGGTAGGCAAGGCAAGGCAAGTTTATTTATATAGCACTTTTCTGTACGCACAATTCAGATTGCTTTACAAAACAAATTAAAATACTTTTTAGGAATAAATACATTAAAAACACATTATACAATTTTACAACAGACATTACAAAGCAAAGATAATAAAATAATAAAAATAAACACCACAGGTATACAATACATGTTTAAAAGGCATACTGTAGTTTGAATATGAGCATCTCAATTAAAAGCAGCGGCAAAGAGATATGTTTTTAGTCTCGATTTAAAAATAGTAAGCGTTTCTGCGGACGTGCATGATTTGGTGTCGGGGCATAATAGCTAAATGCTGCATCTCCATGTTTTGTTTTTACTCTCGGAACCGATAGCAGACCCGTCCCAGAAGACCTGAGGCACCTTGATGGCTCGTAATTATGCAGGAGTTCAACAATATACTTTGGTCCTAAACCATGTAATGATTTAAAAACTAGCAATAGTACTTTAAAATCAATTATTTGGCCGACTGGAAGCCAATGTAGAGATTTCAGAACCGGACTGATGTGATCCACTCTTTTAGTGTTAGTGAGGACACGTGCAGCAGCGTTCTGGATCAGCTGCAGTTTTCTGATGGATTTTTTTGTCAGCCCTGTGAATACACTATTGCAGTAGTCGAGTCTACTGAAAATAAAAGCATGGACAAGCTTTTCTAAGTCCTGTTGTGACATTAGTTTTTTAATCCTCGATATATTCTTCAGGTGATAATAAGCAGACCAAATGACTGTTGTAATATGGCTGTTGAAATTCAGGTCTGAGTCCATCACTTAGTGATGGACTGCAGAAATCTAGGTGTAGTGATGATCACTACACCTAGATTTCTGGCTTTATTAGTGGTTTTGTAGTCTGCTGACTGAAGCTCTGCGATTACTTTTAATCGGTCCTTCTTTGCTCCAAAAACAATGATCTCAGTTTTTTGTTTGTTCAGTTGGAGAAAGTTCTGAGTCATCCAGTCAGTGATGTGCTCAATGCACTTGCTCAGTGTTCTAATCGGAGAACAGTCTCCTGGTGTGATTTTAAAATAAATCTGGGTGTCGTCTGCATAGATGTGATAACTTAGATCGCTATTTTTAATAATTTCAGCCAGAGGTAGCATATAAATATTAATAAGCAAAGGTCCTAAGATGGAGCCTTGAGGAACCCCGCATGACATATTTGTCAAAGTTGATGTGTAGTTGCCTATTGAGACAAAGTTTGTTCTGTCCTTTAAGTAGGTATACTAAACCAATTTAGAGCTGTTCCTGATGGTGTTTTGACTGAACTTTGTTACTATTCACATATAAGTAAACATAACGTTTGAATGACTTAGTGAGCTGGTGTTATTTTTTTCAAACCACACACCGCATGTTGGCTATTTCAGAACCATGCGCTGTCCACCTACTTATTGATCCACTATCAGCGTCAGTGCACCCCGCTGCCAGATTGTGCCTGTGCTGTGTGTCATTCACTCTCAACATGGATAAAAGTACAATAAGCATTCTTCAGGTGTAGGTAGATTCTCTATTCGGACGTTATAGCCTATATGTGCGACTGCCGGTCCGATATTGTAAAAAAGACAGTATCTTTAACTCTTTGGTCGAATATTACAACACACTCTCACTCCATAAACGTCCAGGAGCGACGCTTGGTCAGGGTCCCAGAGGCGTGCAGTTGTGACGCTCCTAGGCTCCTTCAGCTTCATAAAGGGACGCAAATAGCTTTCAACTGATTGCAATGTATTCCCATCTGCGGCGGCATTTGACGCTCATGGAAGCATGGCATTCGTTTGTGTCTGCTGCCCTTAAAGGCAATGTGAGCGTCCATTCCCATTGGATAACGGAGAATTGTACACCCGGAAGTAAGTATTCCCCTTACTGTAGATTGATTTTACAGTGATATCTGCACTACTCATCGACTAAAAAACACCAGATTATCCTTGTTAATTACACAACATTGATTGGTTTAAATTGTGTGCAATGCTTTTGTATTTTTCCCCTTCGATTCGGAGAAACAAATATTTTTTCGGAGTAAGGATGGCAGAAGACACTACACTACCCAGAATCCCCAGCTATCGTTTAGGACTACACCATGTGCTCTGTTTGACAATCCCCGTGATTAGTTCTCAAGCTCTGTGATTGGTTGACCTCCAACTGCATTCCATACAGTATGACAAAAAACGTTTCGTAAAACATAAAATCATACTTTATTCAGCAGTGCTTGCTTTACTCTTTGAAAGTCATCACATGAATGCATTGTAATAAATGGTTGGGCTGCATTAAATATTACACATCTGTCGTAGTTCTTTATTTTTATTTATCTACAGAGATCGTGCTCAGAATAGACCGGAAACTATTCTTTTACCGTTCAGTTTGAATTTCACAATAAAGTTAGTAGTAATATTTTGTTTTGATATTATTGTTTTTTATTAACTACTAGACCGCTGGGTCATGTTAAGACCATCTTTTCTGTGTTGCTGTGGGTTTTTTACATCGCTTTTGTGTTACAAAGATCAAAACAATAACTAAATATATCAGTCGTAAACTAAACCAGAAACAGCAGTATATTTTATTTTGTTAACACTGTAAACTTGACAGCTTTTTAACCCAAACCACCTACTGATTAAAGCACGTTATTACACGTTTAGAGTAATGCAATGCAGGTAGATTGTGTTGCTTTTTAATGACTGTTTAAAATGCCTTTTTCTTAATGTCTTTTATTATTATTAACTACTTGTTACTTGTTGCTAGGGACGCTGCTATCGATATTATTTCTGTTATGTTGTGTAACTGTTTAATGGTGTTATCTTTATTGCTACCCCCTTCCCCGTCAATGTATACTGTAGTGTTGGTCCACAGCGCAAACGTATTAGTTTAACAAAATCTGCATCTACAATTGTGGCATAGATACGTTATTTTCCCCTGTGCAATTATCCATTTACTCAACAATAACACATAATTATCCTTGTGTTTATTTATTTGTTTGATTAATAAACACAAGTTGGAGTCCGTCAGGACCGATGACCGAGCAGCTAATTTGCTTTAGAGAATATTACACCCGGAAGTGAGTATTCTCTCCGCTTCGCTTGACAAACCCCGTGATAGTCCTCAAGCTATTAGGCGGTGGTGGTGAAGTAGATAGGGACTTGGCTTGGCAACTGGAAGGTCACCAGTTCAAGTCCCAGCAAGACCAAGTGCTACCGAGGTGTCTCTGAGCAAGGCACTGTTCCCTACACTGCTCCCCAGGCGCCGTTCAAAATGGCAGCACACTGCTCCTAACACAGGATGGGTCAAATGCAGAGAAACAATTTCCCCACGGGGATTAATAAAGTATATCAACATTTAAAAAAAAAAAAAAAGCTCTGTGATTGGAGAGGGTTACGCCGAGCGTCAAACAGCACTTGAAATGGGATGGAACCACGGCAGACTGTCCAAAACTGGATTTGAACGGGTCCACCCCGTCCCCAGAACTACACATGCTGGCTATTGTGTTTCGCAACATGTTCTCTATCTATGGCACGTCTCTACTGGGAGTTGTAGTTTTAAAAGACGTTTTCGTATTTCCCATAATAAGAAGTTGCCAGTATTAAACTGTGTACATCCCTGGAGGTTTAGGGGATAGGAAACACTCAAATTGAAAACATTTAATTAATAAATGGGTGAAAATTGCTTTTGCCCATAATGGGCAGCATTAATATATATACCCACATGCCAGCTAAGGTCAGAAGAGCTTTATTTAACAGCTGGTCTTATGTATGTGACCCATTACATTACATTACATTGCATGTAGCTGACGCTTTTATCCAAAGCGACTTACAATAAGTGCGTTCGACCAACAAAATACAAACTTGAAGAAAACAGAATCATATAAGTACATAAGGTTTCATAGAGCTAAAACATTTCAAGTGCTACTCAACTGGCTTTAGATAAGCCAGTCCTTTATTAGTATATAAGTGCTTTGTTAATAGTTCTATCGCTCGAAGTGGAGTCGAAAGAGATGAGTTTTCAGTCTGTGCCGGAAGATGTGCAGGCTTTCTGCTGTCCTGATGTCAATGGGGAGCTCATTCCACCATTTTGGAGCCAGGATAGCAAACCCACGTGTTTTTGCTGATGGGAACTTGGGTCCCCCTCGCAGTGAGGGTGCAGCGAGCTGTTTGACTGATGCAGAGCAGTGCACGTGCTGGGGTGCACGGTTTAACCATGTCCTGGATGTAGGAAGGGCCAGATCCATTCGCAGCATGGTACGCAAGTACCATTGTCTTGAAGTGGATTCTAGCAGTTAACGGAAGCCAGTGAATGGAGCGGAGGAGCGGCGTGGTGTGGGAGCAGCTGCATTCTGGATGAGCTGCAGAGGTCGGATGGCACATGCAGGTAGACCAGCCAGGAGGGAGATGCAGTAGTCTAGGCGTGAGATGACAAAAGTCTGGACCAGAACCTGCGTCGCTTTCTGGGTCAGCTGGGGACGTATCCTCCTGATGTTGTAAAGCGTGTATCTGCAGCGGCGGGTTGTAGCAGCTATGTTTGCAGTGAAGGACATATTGTTATCTAGGGTCACACCCAGATTCCTTGCAGTCTGAGTCGGGGAAACAACAGAGGTGCCGATGTTGATTGTTAGGTCAAGAGTGGGACAATATTTTCCCGGAAGGAAAAGCAGTTCAGTCTTGTCAAGGTTGAGCTTGAGGTGGTGAGCAGACATCCACTGAGAGATGTCAGCTAGACAAGCAGAGATGCGTGCGATGACCTGGGTCTCTGAGCGGGGAAAGGACAGAATTAATTGGGTGTCGTCAGCGTAGCAGTGGTATGAAAAACCATGCGGGCTAATGACTGATCCGAGCGAGTTTGTGTACAAGGAGAAGAGGAGGGGACCAAGAACAGAGCCCTGAGGGACCCCTGTAGTTAATTGACAAGGGTCGGACTCCGACCCTCTCCAACTAACCCTGTAGGTGCGGTCTTTGAGGTATGAGGTGATGAGGGAAAGTGCAGAGCCTGAAACTCCAAGTTCTTGGAGAGTGCGAAGGAGGATCTGATGATTCACCGTGTCGAATGCAGCAGACAGGTCCAAAAGGATGACCCCTCCTGTTGTGAATTGATAAGCCTGAAACATGCACTTGTCAAGGTTCAGAGGCAAATTTTGCAAATATGGTAGTAGCCATCGATCATCTTAAGATAAGATGTACTTTATTAATCCCAAGTTGGAAACATTTGCGTTACATCAGCATGTGTAACAGTTGTAAATATGCAGTGGTGTTTATTTGTAAATCATTTAGTATAATCACACAAATTCTGTGTTTTATATTTAATAATTCTGTGTTCTTTATTGTTCAATACCTGACAAGACCGGAGATGAAATATCTACATACATCTTATAAGAGTATAATACATATGTATAATATCAGTTAAAATAAGCGCTTCAACATAGTTAACATTGTTGGAGGTATACACACATATTGATAGATGTCTTGTAATGCACTATCGAGGAACCTGCGACCCAAGTTTTTCATTCATTGCATAACTACACCGTTTGTGAATATGATATGTCAATAAACCTTAGAAAATCTTGAAATCTTGAAAGGGATGTGCAAAATAGTCATTATATACAGTCTTTAATGAACTATTAGTAGAGAATAACGAGTAATGAATATACTTTATAGGGATCCTATTAAAGGTGGGGTAGGTAATTTTGGAGAAACCAGCTCGAGTGCGCTAGAATTTGAAAATACACAGCCGGAACAAATCTGCCAGTTCCTTACAGAGCCCCTCCTCCAACACACACAAACGCGCACATGACCAATGAGGGCACGAGATAAGTTTGTGCACAGATGGAAGGCTGACAGGCAGGTAGGCCATCCAGTTATTTTAGCCGGGCCGGCTCAAATGATTGGTCGTGCTTTTTACAGTACTACGGCTTCCACAGATGGATTTTTTAATGGATTTTTTGTCAAAGCACTTAATATATTCATTGCTATCGGGATGTTAAGAGCATTCCATGGAATATAACAAAAAGTGTATCTCGAGCCGGTTTCTCAAACTTCCCTACCCCACCTTTAATATCTAATAATACAAATAATGAAATTAATAACATGCTTTAACCACTAGGTGTCCCTTTATATCAGCTGTGCACCTTTATGGTGTAAATACAGCCTATCTACCAATTGGATCAAATATAAAAGTCAGCCGAATTAGTGTTGATACTGCAAGGAGACATATTGTGTGAAAAGAAATGTAAGATGTTGTTTAATTGCTGATATATTTATGATCCACGTCACGTTTTCAGTGTTGGTGGCAGTTCCTCATGTTTGTCTAGAAGTCTTCTCATCAGGGCTCTATAAATAGAGAACTACGGCAGATATGTAATATTTAATGCAGCCGAACCGTGTATTACAATGCCGTAATGTGATGACCTCCTAAGAGAAAAGCAAGCACACTCGGAATAAAGTATTATTATTTTTTTTTTAAATGTTGTCGGTCTGTTTCCGGTATTTGTTAATGACGATGTGATGTGAGATGTGAGACTAGAATTGCACAGGGGAAAATAACGTATCTATGCAACAATTTTAGATGCGGATTTTGTTAAACTAATACGTTTGCGCTGTGGACCAACACTATACATTGACGGGGAAGGGGGTAGCAATAAATATAACACCATTAAACAGTTACACAACATAACAGAAATAATATCGATAGCAGCGTCCCTAGCAACCACCTTGGTAACAATGAAAACGTTGTAGAGACACAATTTCCTGAAGTAATCTTCGTAATAACTAGCAAACTAAAGATCATGTACATCCACTGCACACATAATCTGAAATAACAACTCATATTTCTCGCATCAAATGACATCAAAACGCATTTTAATGGCCAAACTAACTTTAAAATAGGCATTTTCCACCGAGAATAAAACGAAGTTCGGCCATGTTTGTTTTTTCTGAAGAAATTTGAAGATCACGTGACATATCCAGCCATTGGAATGAATGGTGAAAAAATACGGGGTTTGTCAAACAGAGCACATGGTGTAGTCCTAAACGATAGCTGGGGATTCTGGGTAGTGTAGTGTCTTCTGCCATCCTTTACTCCGAAAAAATATTTGTTTCTCCGAATCGAAGGGGGAAAATACAAAAGCATTGCACACAATTTAAACCAATCAATGTTGTGTAATTAACAAGGATAATCTGGTTTTTTTAGTCGATGAGTAGTGCAGATCCATCCATCCATCTTCACCCGCTTATCCGTGGTCAGGTCGCGGGGGTAGCAGTTCCAGCAGAGAGCCCCAAACTTTCCTTTCCCTGGCCACATCAACCAGCTCTGACTGGGGGATCCCAAGGCGCTCCCAGGCCAGCGAAGAGATATAATCCCTCCACCTGGTCCTAGGTCTATCCCTTGGTCTCTTCCCAGCTGGACGTGCCTGGAACACCTCCCTAGGGAGGTGCCCAGGTGGCATCCTTACTAGGTGCCCGAACCACCTCAACTGGCTCCTTTCGACGCGAAGGAGGAGCGGTTCAACTCCGAGTCCCTCCCGGATGACTGAACTTCTCACCTTATCCCTAAGGGAGACACCAGCCACCCTGCGGAGAAAACCCATCTCGGCCGCTTGTAGTGCAGATATCACTGTAAAATCAATCGACAGTAAGGGGAATACTTACTTCCGGGTGTACAATTCTCCGTTATCCAATGGGAATGGACACTCACATTGCCTTTAAGGCCCTGTCACACTGTCCCGAAATTGACTCCCGATGGACACACGAATATGGAATTGTGAATTTCGCACGAAGATGGCCCCGAACTTGGTCATCGGCCAAGCAACAGCCGAAGTAACAGAAGAAGCAAGTACGATGCCTACAGAAGGCCACACGATGGCACCCGAACCTCACACGAAGGTGACACGTGACCTCCCGATGGTATAAAAGCTTCGGCCGTGTGGGAAATCAAATTCTTGATCGGAGATTATTGGGAGCAGAACACAAGGTAAATTCTACTTTAATTCTACGTTAACATGCCACCCAAGGCAGGGAGAGGCAGACGGAAGAAGCTGGCTGTTAAATACACTCAGAAGAGGAAACCAGAGGAAACCGAGGTCCAAGAACTTATTTTTGGTATGGATGGGGGCAGGCTTCGAGTTATAAACTGTGCTCTATGGGGAGTCTGCTGCTGCGTGTGAGTGTGTGTGGGTACGCACGCGCGCACCCACACAGACTCACACGCAGCAGCAGCAGCCCTCTCTCTACTTACTACAAACTTAAATATGAAAAGGTTCAACTACACACACACACATCATCATGGCCGTATCCACCATTGAGGTCACCGAGGTCCGGACCTCGGTAATTTTTTTCGAGCTGTATATAACTAAACTTGTGAAATAACTGCACGAAACGGGGTTATTTGTAGTACTCCCATTTACTGACCATGGGGGCGCTGCATAACTACGTAGCCTCGGTTAAAGCAAACAGAAGAAGACGACATGTATCAACCATAGGTATCAACAAACCACCGCAGCTCGGACTTGTACCGGAGCAGCGGAGGAGTGATGAGGTATCTAGAGATCTGAGTCCAGCGGGCTGCTTGTGTTTCTGTTCATCAGGACATCATAGGACCAGCAGATCCTGTGTGAACGCTCTACGTTAGTCAGTGGACGTCCGACAACATGCACACTAGCTTATATTGCAGCTATAGGCTATACTTTGGTTTAAATTGCGTGAATAAACTAGCTAGAGAGCTAAAGTTAATTACATTCATCCAATGTCAGAAGGATTACCTTTTAACAAACGTTGTAATGCTTTTCTTTTATTTAAATTTGAGTAAAACATTGAAGATATAACATTGTATTGTTTTCTTTTTACACTGACTCAGATATAATGAAAAGACTACGTCAGTCGAAGCTCAGCTTTGGTAAGGAAGAGACGGGACAGAGAGAGAGAAAGTGATGGAAATCAGGGAGGAACTGCAGGTTCAGTCACACAAAAGAATGTAGGCTTAATAAGCCCATCTATTTATCTATATATAACAATAGTCTTCATTTACAATATAGACAATAGGCATAATTGTAAAACAACATACATCTATTGCAGTTATGATAATAATAACATAACATATAATTTGCTTACATCTTTGTTCTCGTTTGAGAATCAAACAAAACTGATTTAAAGTAAAAAAAATAATGCAAACAAACAAGTGAAATGAACTAAATGGCTGAATTGCTTTTAATTCACTGGCGGGAGCGACAAGTGAGGAGGAGCAAAAAGTGAGCAACGAGGGAGAGATTAAACAAAGAGAAAGAGTAGAGGACAGAGAGAGTAATGAACAGGAAGAAGACAGAGAGACTCAAGACGATGGAAGAGAGGCTGCAGGTTATGGAAAGGAGAGAGACATGGAAAATGAATGTTGACAATGTTTTGTGATCATTTTAGCCTCTTCTGCATGTCCAGATCATTAATAGTAACAATCAACTGATTCTTATGTGTTACACTTTCAAAAATAATTGATGCTGACATTGTCAGCCCACTGACATGGTTTGAAATCAATATATTATCCAATGTGTGACCCCCCACAGGACTTAAAAAGCACCTAACTAGATCATGAAAATCCCAAAAATCTCGGGGGGTATCCCCCGAACCCCCCTAACATATTTGGACCTCGGTATCTAGGAAATCCTGGATACGGCCCTGCACATCATCGGCATAGATTGCGTAATAATGTATTGCGCACCTTGGAGGTGCAGTGCAGGCATATTGTCACTCAAGAGATGCGTAGTTCTTTTGGAAAGCATGTTTTTCTTTTAGCCTATTTACCTCGTTAACGTAAAAAATACTCATTACATTGACACATGCATTATTTGTGATTAAAATAATGGTTGTTGGTAATGTATTAGCGACCCCCAGATGTATAGTTTCACTGCGTCCGTGGGAACTCAGACCCCTCCTTATGTGAGCTCAGCTCCCATTGGCTCCTACATAACTCGAACCCTGGATGGGGGGCAAGAGGGGTAATTGATTTTGTTATATATTCTCATACATTGTTGTCCTGCATGTACTTCATTTGTTTTTCATTTGGTATCGTTTCAGATGAGTCAGCCTCCCCCGCCCTCCCTGCAGGCAAGTCCAAGCCTGAAGTGGGCAAGGGCGACAAAGGGAAAGGCAAGGCCCAGAAGGAGAACCCACCCCCTGGTGTATCATACAGCTTCACAGAGGCGCAGGAGGAGGCAATCGCTTGCTGGGTGAAGAGTAAGAAGCTACTGTATGACATGAAGGACAAACAGTTCAAAGAGAAGGCATTAAAGAGGCACTTATGGGAGGGAAAGGCTGCGGAGTACAGGTTGGATTGTAAGTAGAAAAAAATGTACATTTCAATTACTTTCAAATATTTGAAATCTATTTCAGATACTTGACATACATTGCTACCAATGAACTTTTCAATGATTGGACTAATTATTTGTTTTGATTTCTGTCATTGCAGATCATTCAATTCTGAAATGGTACCAAACACAGAGGACTCGATTCTCAAAGCTGCGGGAGGGCCAACCCAAGAAGAAATCCCAGAAGAGGTCTGGTGATGGTCTGTCGAGTAGTGACGAGGAAGACCCCATCCTTGCTGAGGAGGCCAGTGAGAATGACAGTGACCGTGACTAGTTCATCCGCCGGGTATTTGGGTTTCTGAAGCCACACATCAGACGTCACAACAAGGAAATACCAGCTAGTGTGAGTATATCATTGAAATTAAATTAAAACGGAACTTTGTCGAAAATGTTCAATTTCCCACATTTTTGTTTCCAAATATAACTTTCAAATGTACTTATGTTTGTTTTCTTTTTTTGTCTTTGCAGTTTAAGGACAAGTTGGCCCTGGCTGAGACGGGTGAGCTGGCTGGGAGTGACGACAGTTTTGCAGACAAATCCAGGGAGCCCAACAAGAAGTACACTGGCTACCCTACACCGAGACCTCCTTCCAGGACAGGAACAGCTGCTGAGGACCAACCCGAGTCTCCTATGGAGATGAGAGTTACCGGAGCATCATCCCGTGATCTCCAAGATAGGCTGGTTCAGTTCATCACTAGAGAGCAGCCAGTCAACAGGGCCACTCCTTTCTGCAAGTACCTGGAAACTGAACTGGATCGTCTGCATGATGCTTGCCTGGAACCTGCGTATGAGGACATCACCACAGTTCTTAACCAGTAAGTATATACAATTGCATACATTTAAAATTAATTTATTTGATGTCACACATTTTATTGCATGCTAAATTTGAGCTTGTATTAATCCTATGCTGTTTGTCTTTCCAGTTACCGGAAGATGTCCAGACAGTTCAGGATGAGGGAAGCGGCTGGTGACCAGATCAGTCCCTTCGTAGATGTCTCGTCGGCATTACAGTCGCAGCAGCAGAGGCCAGTTGCTGTGAACCCAGTCTGCACATCTGCCCTCCCCAGCAGTACCTACTTCTCCGCCAGCAGAGCGGCCTCCTCACCGTCAGCAGAGTTCCAGCCAGGTTCCAGCCAGGTCCCAGCCAGTGGCCTAAGAACCCACCTCCGGCATCAGTGTGGAGATCCCAGGAGTGTGGCTACGTAGAGCAGGTGAACCAGCAGCACAACTTGGAGCAACAGCAGCAGTAACGTACCCTCCAGCCAGCCAGCACTACTAGTTAGGGATGCACGATAATTATCGGCCCGATAATTATCGGTCCGATATTAGGAATTATGACGTCATCCCGATAAACCCGATACCAGTATTAATAGCCCCGATAATATACAATATATTTTTTGGGTAAAAAAAAGAAAAAAATACTGCGGTGTGGGTGGATTGGGATGAGGGGCGCTTGTTTTTCACTCGGCTCCTCCCGTTTTGCCAGTACTGTGGTATTAGTGGTGTAGGAAGAGGGGAGTTTTTCACAAATCCAGCGCTCCCTAACTCGTGAAGCCAGGACAGTAAACAAACATGTCGTCGGTGGTATGGGCGTTGGAGCTATGTACAACTCAAGGCATATGCTCGAACCGGAGCTAACTGGACGCTGCAATCATGTTGCGCACTATCCGTGCTGAGTGTGCTGACTTTTCGTACAATGTCCCACTGTCTGGCTTCCTGCATAAAGTCAAGTGCTCGGCGCAGTTGTGGCGAAATGTCGCTCCTCTGTTTTCATTTAAACAGCTCCGTATATCCGTTAGCGCAGCTAGCTAGCACCAGATGCTAACAACAACAATGCACGTAAGGTCTCTCTCTCGCTCGCTCGGGCCACACATACACACGCCCTCCCGGTCCTCCAGATGGCCAGTCGGTGCCTGCCGGTGAGCGTGGAAGTGTGGTCTGCCACAAGCGGGCGACAGGAGCGGGGCTGTCAGCATCAGCTTGTAGATGGTATTTTAAACTCGATGCGCTCTGAAACTACGGGGCGGCCGAGGAAAAAAAATACACATGCGTTAATCGCGTTAAAATAATTAGTGGCGTACATTTTTTTTTGTTATCGGTATCGGTCTTGAGAAGCAGGAAGTTATCGGTATCGGTTTCAAAAAACCAATATCGTGCATCCCTACTACTAGTCAGGGCTACGTTCCTTCTCCTCGCCAGGCTGCATTCTTCCATCTTCCTTCTCAGCCTCCTCAGCAGCAAATCAGTGGTCCTTGGCAGCTAACACCCCAGCAGCCAGTCCAGGGTCCTCCGCCATCTCCTCTTCCAGCTCAGCAGTCCCAGCACAATGTGACCCAGCACAGCCTCAATATCTCAGCTGTACTGCCACATGACGAAAATAAAAAAAAAACACACAAACTTGATTGTATGTAATAAAAATTGTCAGTGATATTTTCAGACTTTGTCCTTTTTTTGGTCCTTTA